>NW_027271028.1:3650000-3807204 GCF_040938485.1 Diadema antillarum
TATTAACTCTTGACATTATTACCTCCAAAAAGTGTACTGCAAATTATACCAATTGTATTTCTGTGTAGTAGTCGTTAGGGGGTTTAAGTCTGGCAAATTTTGTCTGCAGTCTGATGGTAAAGTACTAGAATCATCCATAGCCCGTCCAGTCGTCGAAGTTGATTTTGTACTGGACTCCGATCATGACAGCCGTGTCGCACTCGACATCCGAGAATGCCTTAATAAAATCAGGGCCATCTTTTATGAAGAGTTATACTGATTATATAGTTGGTTTCTATTATAAGTCTATGGCACCCTGCATGTGTTGTAAGGAAATTTATAATCGATTATATCTTTTGATAAAACGGGGCCCAGATGTTAAGCGTGGATTGGGTTTGAAAATAATGTGTGTGCAACACCCTGTAAGAGCGTTTCTTAGAATGCGGTCCAAGGTTTACACAACGATTTGTCGTAGATGTGAAGTAATTCATAGATCGAACCTATCCAACTCCGAGATTTTTTTGAGGTCTCTGTCCAAAGCCTACGAGCATGTGACTAAGTGCAAGATGTGCAGAGTAGACATGATAAGCTAAAATTCCACGAAAATAGAGATAAATGGTCCCTGACGGGAACAGACACTAAAACCATGCGTTCCTTTAAATCATTGTTCTGACAGCTGTGTGGTATTACTCAATAGTTTTTGCTGAATAATTACAACAGAATAAACAACGTTTACGAGAAAAAACATAATATCTACTGAGTGTTATGTGGATTTGCAGAATTTGCAACATAAAGCGTCACCAAAGTAGATGTCGATTCATCGGTGATGTAGCCATACACTTTGAGTATTGAAAATGTTGGTCAGTCGATTAGATGAAATGATATGAGAAGCGGCATTGTGTACGAGGGATCTGTACATGTCCTATTTATGTATCCAAATATTAACTTAGTAGTAGGCCCTATATATATATATATATATATATATATATTCCTATGCATGTACATACACAGAAGTACAAATGCATTTATTTGTGTACAGTAATGATGATAATAATAATAATAATAATAATAGTAATAATAATAATGATAATGATAATAATAATGATAATGATAATAATAATAATAATAATAATAATAATAATAATAATAATAATAATAATAATGATAATAATAAGTGTGTGTATCTGGTTCAGCATGTAAATAAAGACCTTTGTAACCCTTTTCTGACATTCTCTTTATATTTTACGCATCTTGACCATTCAAAATGGTTGAGATGTTTAGTTATAACTGTAATACACTGATTCTTTCTTTGTTTGCATGTTTTCTTCTTTTTACAATGGAAGTTAATCATGAAAGACGAGTGCAACTGTAAATTCAGAAAGTAATTGCTTGTGAATTTGTATAGTACGTCCGTTTAGTATCGGAGTATTCACTTCTATGAATATTCATTAGGACGATACGCACTGTTATTAGTTACTGATTTTTAAAAAAAAAGTGAAGTGACGTGATTGCATTTTTCTGTTTGAAGGTAATAGATCTATTCATGGTCGCATTTATGGTACTTCGTCATGGAATGTCTTTCGAGTACCCCTATTGGATTAACGAGTTCCAGATAGGCACAACTATTTTCATAGTTTTGATTTCCTGAGAATTTATTTGATGTGTTTGCTTGCTTGCTTGTTTGTTTGTAAGAAACAGTTAATGTGCAAGTAAATGCGAATGTGCTGTTGACGAAATAGGTGCCGCTGGCCACATTGTTGTACTCTAATCTGAGAGTTAGGTCTTCGTCAGGTACATGAAACAGAAAGGAAATGAGAACATTTTTATTGTGCTTATTATGATATCATCCCCAATACGGAAAGCATCTATAATCATTATTGTATAGAAAAGCGATAATTTGTTAATTATAGGCCAATATATCATAAGTGTTTGCCAATACATACATACATACATACATACATGGTCCTATGGATGATATTCAATTCAATTCAATTGTTTCGTTCTTTTTTTCCAACAAAACATAACACAAAATAAGTCAGGATTATATCATAGGCATACATTCGACTGTGCACAGGGTGAATGATCTATAAATATCAAATTATGACATTTTATAAAAATGGTGTATGTAGTGAAAACAAGTCTATATATATATATATATATATATATATATATATGTATGTATTATGTATATATATATATATATATATATATATATATATATATATAGGTATAGAGATGGATATGATTATGAAGTCTCTAACGCATCAATCCTCATTATGCTATATGCGCTCGGTAATATACGGCTCCTCCATAATATAGGAAAAATTTTCCGATCATATAATTATGTACACGCAAATTGTATTGCGTTATCGTCGGTAATATGTTACTTATTCGCGGGGCAGAAATGCCAGGCCAGATGAAGTACGTGCAAACACCATCATAAAGCCAGTGGAAGAGAGAGAGAGGAAAAAAAAATGATGAGACATATTTAACCAGGCCTGTTTGTGCTGCGGGGATGCAATAAAAATACACATATCTATTTGAATCGAGACTTTTTTTCCCCGCTCGTAAATGCAAACACTCCAGCTCGCATTATCGAACCAGGGTCAAAGACCACAGCAGTGCCCTATCATGCACTTTTTCACCCGCTTTGTGTGCCCTTCATAACCTTTTGCAGCTAGAGCTGAAGGGGGGCACAATAAATATCAGTGCGCTCCCATTGTTCACCGCGCCGCTGTGTATACCTGTATCCGCCGCGCTTTTGTCATCGATTTTTTTGTGTGTGTGTATTTTTCCTTTGCGCCGTCTTCGTCGAACCTGGGCCTGCAAACAAATTGCACCACGCTAGCCTGATTTCCGTCTATAGAAAATTACATTGCTGAATGTCAAGTGTGTGATGATTAACGAGCGCCATCGGTGGCTTTGTTGTGACGCCACTTGCCAGTATGTGTGTGTGTGTGTGTGTGTGTGTGTGTGTGTGTGTGTGTGTGTGTGTGTGAGGTTGGGATTGCAAATGGGAAAAGTGTGTATGTATATACATGCATATGTTCGGGTGTGTGAGCATGTGTATAAAAATCAATCGCATTAATAAGCGTATGTAGAGATCATGGTTGTACTGATTGTGGCCAACGGCCTTTTTGTATGGTTCAGTACAATGTATAATTTAAATCCAGAAGACGATTATATTGCGTTTGACTTCAAAAAGTGTAAACGTACAAATACGTTATTTTCTTAGGTTAGGTATAGAATATTATTTTCGCTGTCGAGTTAAAAAGGCATGATTATTGGTTAGGTATTTCATGAACTGCGCATGAATCCGAAAATAGGCTTTCGAATGTTAGCAAATGTATACAGAAAAAAAAAGAGTATACCAAGTCACCCGAAGGGTTTTTTTTTTTCAATTTTATCTAAAAAGGTACATGATTATATTACTCTTGACATTCGGACTGAAAGCGCCAGTGAATATATAAGTCTCTCACATCATGAGTTGTTGATATTGCATATGCATATTCATGGTTGTGGAAACTTTAACGTGATGACGTTTGAACGCCGTCAATTCTCGAAAGAGAAGAACATGACGTCACAAGCGTAAAACACACTATTGTTTTGTGACTGCCATGTCAGTGCCTATGCCTTTGTCTTCTCGAAGGGCGGCGTGTTTTGGTCTTTGATTGGCTCATCAAACCGTGATGTCATGGCACATTCTTCAAGAAAAAGAACAATTGTAATGTCTATTTCTTTCTCTGTTTTGGTAGTAATTCATTTAAAGTCTTATTCTTCATCCTGGTTTGTAACAATCTTAAGCAACAGAGTGAAAGTCGTGGGACCAGAGCGGTTGCTGGAAGGGTCCCAAATGACGCCATGTCAAAATTACCTCATTACTTGTCCGATTTGCCTTAAACTCCACTTTATGTGTTGCTTTGAGTTTCTTACAACGACTTCTGCCTTTGAACTAGAATCTCCCTTTGATTACCGATCCACACCAATTTAAATGTCAAATAAATTGAGTTACACATACCTACCACTGCTAAAGTGATTTCTCCTTCTTCGTGTTTTCGCAGATGCGTGTGGACTCTCAGATGCCGCCCATATTGAAGCTCTTCAGGAGAAGTCGCAGTGTGCTCTGGAGGAATACGTCCGAAGTCAGTACCCGAACCAGCCGAACCGCTTCGGCAAGCTCCTCCTCCGACTCCCCTCCCTTCGGACAGTCTCGTCGCATGTCATCGAACAATTATTCTTCGTTCGGCTCGTCGGCAAGACCCCGATCGAAACTCTCATTCGCGATATGCTGCTCTCGGGCAGTTCCTTTAGCTGGCCCTACATGACCATGCAATGACAATGATGGAAGCAGGGAGCAGCGAACGTGGTGAAAAAAAGAAAATAACAGTTTGTACTGACAGAATCTACTGTACACATGCCAAAAAGTAAATTCATCTATCGTGACTTTGTACGCCCGGCAGAGTGGGGCCGAGTGTTCAAAGTAGAAGTATAACTTGTGTGTATGCGGCCGCGGAGATGAAGAGAACTATCTGACGTAGGCGAAGTTCATTTGCATATTTCCGAGATGACAGTACTGGTGGTAGTCACCATGGTAACGAATTGCAGAGGACATTATATAATACACACCAGAAGAGTTATAAATGAAAGACGTCTCCCCTTGCCGTGTCTGTCCTCTTCATAACTCAAGTGGACAGTCAAAATCAGAGACGGGACATTGGAACGATTAACGTTCAGAGCAGTTGTTTTTATAGTTGTTATAGATCGATTACTATTACCACTTAGTGTTCCGTTAGAGGACCCAGTAATACATTGTACCAAGGACGGATGAAGACTCGCCGAAGATTTGCCCGTGACCTGTGCTGTTACCAGAGGATACGGGACACGGGGAGATCAAGCATTGTTATCTGGCAGAACGCCCGAAAAGAAGAAAAAATGAAACTCGCCCGTCTGATCTTGTTCCTGTATCTCTGTCTTTTCTCTATCTCTCCTTCTATTTCCCTCTTCCACTCTTCCCCGTGGGATGGATAAGATATCTCTCGCCTGACCCAATATTTACTAGCATTATTTCACTCCCCAGATTTGTATCATACGTGTGCATTCCATACTGATTTTACTCTGTTTCTCTCTTTTTTTTATGATATTAGCTGTATTACATATTTTGTAACTCAATAGTAGTATAGGTTGTATGAACGTGTCGAAAAACGAAACTAAGCAACGTACACAAGCTGCCAACAAGTTCATAGTCGTGTGATTTTTTTTTTACAAACTTATGGGGTAAAATATGTTCAAGAGGTCACAAGTCCTAGGAACAAGATCAATTCATGTGGATTCGACATTAAAACCAATCAGGCTGGCGGGGTCGTCCAGTCTCTGTGTTTGTGCACGATTTGAAAACGAACGAACAATCAAACGATGACGATGTATGCTCTAAAGTTCTTCGAGAGTCAGTGAAGTTGTAAAAGAACAAGTTAGGGACGACATGGGAATGATACAAGTAAAATATATATATATATTTATCCAATAAGCAGTGCAGGGGCTCCTATAACGTGTTTTCCAATGACCTCCTCTTAAATTCCCAACCCCTATTCCCAGAATACTGCCACCGTTGAAAACTTTTGGATTAATCAAAAAAGAATGATGTGTCAAACAGGACCAAATCTTTTGACGACAAAGAATTCGACGCGTCAATGTTAACCTTCAATGTTAACTGATGTAACATCGGATGGCACACATCTCAGAGACGTGTCTTTAAATTATCCCTCCAGTGTGGAACCATCCAATACAGAAAACACGTGTCTACACTTTAAATGTCTAAGTACTCACGTTTAATCTCCATGGTAAATAGTTCTGCCATCAAGATTAGGCTAATAGACGTTAATATCAAAGACATGTCACCACTTTTTGTTCTAGTGAACATAGTACACGATAAGCGTCGGAAAACGGTCAGAAACACAATCCATGAAATCCGTTCCCTTTCAATATGTTGTAAAACGTTAGAAAACACTGTTGGTAAATGCAACGTTGACTTTTTAAACATTGTGTATTTAGTGCATTCGTTGTCGTTCAACTTGTTTGTTTTTTTTTATTTGTGTCTTCGTATAGAATATACTTTGAGAAAGGTTTGTTACGTTTTGACTGATTCTAAACTGGCATGATGTTAGTGCCCGCGTCTGCCAGTGCATCTCACCGCAAGTATTCTGCCAATGAAATTACTCGTTTTGCAGCTCGTCTGCAAGCCACGTCCACCGGTATGTTGCGTGGCGATGTAGTCACGTGACCAAGGCGTGTGTATGAAGCCTAAAAACGGGGGAAACAGTCATATTATCAATCATTACATGGTTTTTCTGCATAGTTGAGTGTAGCATGTACATGAATTTTAACAGTTCAAAGTGGTATAGTCTTACGCTTATACTTCGACCGAATCGTGATTCTGTGTAAACAAAACATGTTTCGTTCTTTTAAACAACAAAAATTGCCTCTTAGTACCCAAACTTCTTTTTGTTTTTTCGTGATTCCATATTCTCACAGCTATGACGATACTACTTCTGGTATTTTTTTTTTTAATTGAATGGATATAAAGCTAGGAATTTTTGCCCATCGCGACGTCCCGGTCTCTCTAACAGGCTTGACAAAGACTTTAATGACAATATCGAGAGAGTATGCATCAACGGCATTCACAGGAAATTTTGTATGTAGATTTTTGACTCTAGTATTTGTAAAGCGAGCGTGTACCCCCAAAATGCTGCAGCGTGTTTTGTATTAAGCTTCAAGCTCCCGTATGCGTGATGCAAACGTTTTTTCCACAATATTTAGTGTCGTTTTATATAGATAGATAATCGTATACGTTTGTTATATGAATGATTCACATGGACGTAGCTCAAATTTTTGAGTTACATATTTGTTACTTGTAAATAGATTATGATTGTCATTTTCGTGTGTACTGAAATATATTAGAAAAAATGAAATACTTAAGATACTCAAAGTTTGTTTGAAGTACTATCTATCTATATATAATGTTCATCATGCAATTGTTACAGGAAAAAAAGAAAAATCATTCAAGTACCTTCAACCGTTGCTGCCGTTTTGAAGACCTTTTATGATGATAGTGTGAAACAATTGCCAAATGTAAGGTCCGTTACGCACTGAGGCATGTTAACGCCCAAACAATCACTTTCTTAATCCTGCCAAAGAATTGTTTTTTGTGCCCCTCTCATTTCAAATTACATGAAAAAAAAAAAAAGAATATAAATAATTATGTATATGTCCCGAGAGCTGTTCGTTGCCGTTGAGATACCGCAGAAATCGTTTTGTTTTTAAAGCGAACGATGGAAACCCATATTGAGCCGTTACCTCAGTGCGGACGTAGGAGGAGACAAGGCTCTGTTGCAATATATTTGCTGACTACTAGTATCTCTCAGTTTGCGACTGCGCATTAAATCTCAACATTTCTTTCTGTTCTTCCCTGTTGAAACACTCGACTTGAAATCAACCTAATCTCCTGGGAGCACCTTCCAAGCTGAGAATGAAAAGAAAAAACAAACAAACGATAATATGCTCTCTACGAAAACGAGCAGGTTTCTGGAGTTTAAAATTCCAAAAGTGACTCAAGCCCAGTGCATGGCTCTCGTCGCGTTTGATACAGACTTTCATCATGTGCTATTGTTCAGTAATTCCTGATGTTTCAACGGTCGATAATGATAATGAATTTATGGCAAAATGGTGACATTTTTTTGCGATATATTTTGTCTATCTATCTGTTCCATGCCTGCTGCCTTTGTAGAACGCTTGTATCACGTGTGGATCAATGTTCTCAGTACTTGCCAAAAGTTAGATTAATGCCTGCAGTTGACAAGTGCCACGCCCATCGTTGAAGTTAACAAGTCTTATGATTATCACGTATGGCAAGGCTCTTCTTTTTGGAACACTGTGCAGCTCTTCTCCTGCCTTTTGAAATCGTACTTGAACAGGTTTCTTGTGATGTAGTATTCATGGCTGACCAATGACAAGAAGAAATGCGCGTTTACGATGATTATTACAGTTATTATTGTTGTTATTTTTTTGTTACTCGTATGATGTAATGATTGTTATTTTGAGGCATATGAAAACCGATGTGGTTTACCGCTTTGTCTCTGTGGTTTCACTCTGATGCGGGTACTGTTGAAGAGAAAGAAAGAGTCTAGGTGCGAACCGCACGCATACATAAATGTCACACACACATGCACACACAGACATACACATACCACTCCACACATTTCGCACGCGCGCACATATTACACTGACACAAGCTTCGCATCACTGAATGCGCACGCACGTAGTCCCACGTTTGATGGTAGCGATTATGTGAACCTACTGTCGGACAGGAATCAGTTGTGTGATAGTGATATTCGTCAGTTAACATTCGTTTCCACAAAAACAGTTTCCATGCTTCTTGATCATAACCAGACAAGGCGGGCAGTGTTGATAAAGTTTATCAGTCTCGAAAACAAACAGTGAATTTATCGGTCTTTTGATGATGATGATAATAATAATAGTTGATATTTCTAGAGCGCCTTTTCCACTTGACACAAAGCGCTTTTAAGTCCCGCTGCTCCTCCCCTAGACCACAGCGATCCGACAAATGACATGAATTTTTCCAAAGTATATTATGTGCGTGTTGAGTATTACTATTTATGCAGCTGGATTTATTCATTGCATTCATGCCGTCTCTTGCAAAACTTTTTTTTTTTTTTTTTTTTTTTTTTTTTTTTAGGGGATGGGAAATTACTAGTACATGTGTAATAGATATGGCAGAATAACATTGGTTGGATTATGTTACATTTTTCCTTATAACTTCATTGCGGTTTGTCTTCGTGAATTGCAGTTTCAATCTGGGTCTTTGTTCATATCGCTGTAAACGCCACCGGTTTGGTTTGGTACACTCTCTCAAGAATCTACATCGGTATAAATCCCAAATGATAAAATCAGCTCTAAATGCAGGCTTTCAGCAAGCAGACTGGGTGTAGTCGTAGAATATCTCACAAAAAAAAAAAATTGTCGTGATTGTTATTATTCCCGAGCATTGCTTCTGCAGAGCAGTGTTGATCTTGTCATATTGTTGGTCATACTTCTTATACTTGGTTAATTGTAACTGTTTTTGTATGATTTTGTGTCACGTAATCGTAGATTTCATGCAGCGTATGTGTATTAGTGCTGTTTCTTTTTCCTTGTGTCTATTCTGCGCCCCTAAATACCAGTGTGTGTTGGTTTTTATCTGTGCAAGAAATGTGTAGGAAATGTGTCAGCTGGGAGTGAACTTTCCAAGTTGCATATGACGTATTGTTGTCGCGTTTTTTTTTTTTTCCTTTTTTTTTTAAAACAACCAAAGTGCTCAGTGCAAACCCAGTGACTGAAGTTTTGTCCTCAGAAGACGCCCCAACGGCCACCAACCCACATGTATCCCGTCCTTACAGGCACTTTTTTTTAACAGAACTGACAGAAGACTTTAATACTACATGCAAGAAAACAAAAATAACAATAAACATGTTTGTAATCTTCATCAAACCCTGGAACAGTCTGTATAAAACCCTTTTGGCATGGGTCATGCAATGACAAATCAGTTTTCTAGGTGTGTTTTTTTTCTGCACCTCCTGCGTTTAGTCTCTCTCTCTTTCTGCTTTCATATAAGACGCACTGTGTTAATATCACTCATGCTTGTCCGGTACGCTCAGTAACATAACAGTATCGTCCTTAAGACAAGCAATGAAACCCTACTGCCTATGTAATGTGTCAATCAGGCGAAACAATACTAGTATGAAAAATACTCCCAACATATTTGAATCAAGTTACTTGTAAACGCCACTTTTCATATTTCTTCTTATACAAAACAAGGTTTCTTGTTTTTGCTCTACCAATGCATAAGACAAAGATTCAGCAAGTAAAAGATAATGCAGAGGCTTTATACTCCTTGATACTGTTGGTAACACATACTTAGAAAAAAATTAACATGTGTGCAATAACACAAACGTAAATGTAGGCTTCTCTAGAACTGAGCACTAATTAACTTTCATGGCTAAATGACAACAGTAGGTCATAACTCAAATGATCATACAAGCGGATGAAATTTGACATATCAGAACTTATATGCAAGTACTAATTAACTGCTTGGTGTCCTTTTCATGTTTTAGTTTTCGCCGGTTTATTCACGGTTTCTCTACGAAGAGGGAGAAAACACAGAGAGACCATAAAAAAACTTTTTTTTTCTTCGCACAGCTAAACAGCTATACTTTCTTCTTTCTTTCTGAAGAAAGTACCAGGAGCCCTGTATTAAAATTGAAATAGAGAAAAAAAAAGGAATGTGTTCTGTTCTTAAACAATTGACATGTCTCTGGTTCTTCTTGTGTTTTTTCACACTAAGCACTTTGCGAAAAAAAAAAAGAAACCCAAGAGACTGAAATGTGTTTGTGTGTGTACATTTGACTTTACCATGCACCTTATCACACAATACACCTGTATACAACAACATACCTGCATTCTATTTAAGAGTTGGGCAACCTGATTTATTATTATTATTATCTACTAACTGATCATCATTTAGAAAGAGACAATTGAAGATGAAGAGATTCAGCATCATAAGTTTCGCATCCACGTGCACAAAGCACGTGCACAAAGCACGACCACACACACACACACACACACACACACACACACACACACACACACACACACACACACACACACACACACACACACACACACACACACACACACACGTACGCACGCACCATATAGGCCTACTTACATGTAAGTACATGCACCAACGTCACACACGAATAACGTCTGTCGTGCAGGACTAATGTTAACTGTTATAATTATAATAATAATGATTATTATTATTATCATTATTATTGCGCATCGATGATGGTAATA
The DNA here is from genome assembly GCF_040938485.1 of Diadema antillarum. Lineage (NCBI taxonomy): Eukaryota > Metazoa > Echinodermata > Echinoidea > Diadematoida > Diadematidae > Diadema > Diadema antillarum. The sequence continues at coordinate 3,660,885 of NW_027271028.1, forward strand.
TACCAAAATTTGAAACAAACCATGGCTCATACAAGTCAAGATATGACTTCCATATTTTCCATTCCTTTAAAGCCCCCCCCCCCCCCCTCCCTGAAAAAGAAAGCAATTTCCTCCTATCATAACTGAGACTGCTGTGATTTTCTCGTTGAAGAGAATCAGACACATATTCTCAAAAGTGACATGGTTCATTCAATCATTTTTGTTACCACCAGTTATGCACAGATAAATTCCAACAACTCTTTTCAAAACAGACACCCCCCCCCCGTATTATGTGTATTCGAGTCCGCTAGATAGTCTCAACGCTGTAGCACTTGGTACTGCAATTAAACTTCCCAAATCCCCGTGAAAAAGGCCGCCCATTCCGCTCGTGTTCTGCCAGTATTTTGATTGTAGACTGACTGTTAAACTATAGTGACGAGTCTTGTCTTCATTGAACTGTCCTGTGTCCAAGACACGACGTTGTTGACGTAAAAAAAATATTGAGAAAGTAAGAAAAAATAAAAAAAGTATTTGTACATGAAATAACTTGTGTAGTGAATTTGTTGTGTCTTAATTACAAGTATGGTCTTTGAGAGAATGGTGTGAAACGCTTGTTGTTGTGACATGTTTTCATTTTTTTGAAGACATGAAAAGATGGTACTATCGTCGCATCACTCACAACTTTGCTCGACTATTTCTTAAGCAGAATCACTCTTTAAAAAACATTCAATTCAAAAGAAACAATACAAATCCCCGAGCTAGAGAATAGTCAAACTTTGACGGAGAGATAACATTTATTGAGATGTCCTCTGTAATTCCCCATGAAGCAACGTATTTATAAGCCTACATTATATTCGGAATGGTATCTTCGTGTATGTCGAAATAGGAAATATATATATATATGTGTGTGTGTGTGTGTGTGTGTGTGTGTGTGTGTGTGTATGTATGAGCGAGTGTGTGTGATTTTTTCTTACTTTTTTCCGAGGATGGATTACGTCGATGCAGTTTTAGATGCAGCGATAGATTAAATGACTGTATTATGAGATAAAAGAGATGAAGCAAAAAAGAGAAATTTATTCATTCAATCTTATTTTCATTTCCAAACTATAAACCGGTATATCACAAGAGACGAAATAATAGAACATTCCATGTAACATAATATCATAATACAAAAACACATCTTGTTTCATTGTCAGCAAAAGTATAAGAATAGAAATAGATAAGGGCAAATATAGTTTCGTTCTTTTCAATCTTATACACGTACCTTCAACGTTCATGAACATGAAAAATTCGTTTCAAAATTAGTCTGCCTGCTTTCGGCATCCATTTTTTTTTTTTTGGTAAATTGCAATTGTAGTTCGTTCAAAGGCATAATTTACCATTTGCAGATGAAACAAAAACCCTGCATTAGTGCTTCAAAATAGTTCTAAAATGTGAGTTTATAGGGATAGAAACAACCAATGTAAAATTTGTTAACTATTGTTAAATATACAAAATGTGAACAGTAGTTATAATAAAATGATTTCAGACTAAACCGTCTACAGTTATGGTTTAATGAGAGAAATAGTGATAGCTCCTTAAATTTTAGGTTTTATTGCAAAAAAAAATTATATGGTAGGATGTTTTGTGATACAACTGATCTACACATATGCATCAAAAGTGATATATTGAACATTTTTTAAATCACTGCTCCCAAAAGTAAACAGGACCTTCAAACATGGAGCGATAAAATCACTTTCTTGAGACTGAGAGCTCTGGAGAGCTCTGAAGATAATTATTATCATCATCCAACAGCTTTGTTGAGTTGACTTATTACCTACTTAATGTTTTAATAAAAATCACAGATAAAAAAAAGAACTGAGAAAGGAGAGAGACACAAATAAATGTTCACATATTATTTGAGATGAGATTATAGCAGAACACTACGAAAAGAAAGGCTCAGGAAGTGGGTTTATGAGTGGAGACATAGACCCCATTTACAGTGCAAGGCTCGGCCGCGGCTCGGCCCAGCCCCGCACTGTAAACGGGGTCCAAGCCTACAAATATCAATACCCAGACAGTGAACCCAACAGATACAGTAGTGCTACTAAACAAAATAAAGACCCTCAACGTGTGCAGGATCAGTTTATGATTTATTCTGACGTACATCAACAAATACAACGTGAAAGGGGTGTGTGTGCAGATATTCTAACATATCATGCTTCGACAATTTAAACCCTACCAGTCATTCGCCCCCCTCCCCCCAAGAAAGAAAGAAATGGAAAAACAAGAAAAGCAGTAAACTAGTCTTCAACTGGAGGAGACCCGTCTATAAATTTCTCTGTCTCAGAAATAAGTTTGCCATTGATTTCATGCGTTGAAATACTGCAAAGTCGACTTCCGTTATAAAGGAGTCCTCCGGACCGGCAGTTTTCTTTCGTTTTATCGAAATTTTGTTATAGCCGTACAAAAAGTATATGAGGATATAGTTAAAGATATTTGAGGACCGGAATTTTTAATTCGTTATAACGAGAGTTTCGTTATACCCTTGTACCTTATAACGGGAGTGCACTGTATTGGGCGTTCTTGCCGATATCCAGTTAACGATTATATCGTTTTACAAGGATTACTCATAATTTCGTTGTTTGATGTAGCGCAGGGCTGTAGCGATACATGACATTTTCAAAGACAATCGATTACTCTATGCTGGCATTCTATAATAGATGGCTTAAAGGGGTGGTATAGTATTGATCGAGGTGAGCATTCAACTTTAAAATTTTTGCAAGATACTTAGAAACCACTTTCTGAAATGTTAAAGAGCAAAATCTAAAGAGCAATTCAAAGTCTATTTGATGAAAATCAGTTTGGAAATGGCTGAGATATCCAAAACAAAGTAAAACAAAGCGATCCTAATAAAAGGTGGGTCCCACCAGACCTTTTATTACGATCGCTTTGTTTTAGATACATCAGCCATTTTCAAACCGATTTTCATCAAATAAACTTTGAATTCCTCTTAGAATTACTATATTACTTTTGTATGCTGATTCGTAATTCATGAGGTTTATCATTATCTAAAAAAGAATCATCAATAAAGGTTGTAATCCTGAAACCCAATTTCAACGAAATTGTACTGTCCCTTTAAATGTTGATGGAGACTCCCTAATCACACACACACACACGTCACATCCACACGCCACACACACACACGCTACACACACACACACACACACACACACGTGCGATCACTTGTTATCATTAACAGCTATTTAGGACCAGTCGAAAGCATGGCAAATTGTTGTGGAAAAGTTGAAGTTTTATCCTTTTTTGTTGTTGTTTTATCCTTTTTTGGTGTTGTTTAACCTGGATGAATGAAATTGTCAGTGTTTCTAGGTGCAAACATGGTTAAAAAATATTGATGACAGTGATATAATAATACTGCATCCACTACTCCAAAATAGCATAATATCAATATGAACATTCTTATTTATTGTCATGGTGTTGGTTGTTGGATCGCATAAAGTTGATTACGAGCAATCACTAACTGCATGCCCACACACATTCTATGTCGCGACATTCTCTGGTGTACGCTAATAGTATAGTGACCGTCATTATAAACCGACTCGTAGGGGGGCTTTGACATAACACTTCATTGACGTGGACATGAACCTCGTTATACCAATCACCTAGTCTGCCCATGCAGGCGAGTTTCAAACAGGGATCGTCTTTCCGCCGTATCCAGACCGCCATCATATCTCTACAATGCCCGCTAGAAGGCTTCATACCTACATTTGTATAATCAAATGTATTACGAGCTATCAAGTCGATGGTGATGGGAAGATGGAGGGTAGGGAAATAATGCCATTAATGAAAATGATATCTTTTAGTATTGCAGCCTTTCTTGCAAAAAACTTTTTTTTTTCAAATCGAAAGATATTTTGACTGAAAAGAATACCCTAAATCCAAAACATCAAACGCCAAACCACAAAACCTTGTGCGCACTTTAAAAGAAAGTAGGGTCATTTGCGAGTTAGGGATCTAGAAGATTTGTATTTATCTTTTTTTATTTTATTTATTTAATTTTTTTGCAGCGTGTGAAAGCAGTGATTTAAAAATCGTAATGTAATGCATACAGTCAGTGTACATGTCACTGTTTTCCTACGACAGGCAAACACACAACTTCGCAATTATATGAAAAATGTTAGCATTGATCATCTCAAAATGGTATGAATAACCATTTGGGAAGCCCGACTGCACTGTTGCCTCTGCAACAGTCAGTCGACACAAAGCAGTCGAATAAATTTAATGTGACTTGACGGCAATTGTTTCGAAGTCACTTATCACGAACTCAATCAAAGAAAACCACAGAACAACCGTTACTTGAGTCACGAATCAAGAGTCAGAAATCGTTTCTCTTGCGTCTTTTTATTTTCCATTTTTGTTCCATTCACAATAAAGCCACGCAGATGTAAACCACCTGCAAATAAATCTTTATTGATGTGATGGTATTTCATGTCCTGTCTTTCCTAGTCGCCATGGTGTTTGGACACTTAAAATAATGGGCTTTTTCTTTTCATGCATGATGAGTACGACAAACAATGTGTTCATCTGTCTATCTTCCCATGACACCATAGCTGACATATTATAGGATCACTAGATAAATGTGCGGTCACTTGTAAAATTATGATCTGTTTGATAGCTTGTGGTAAACAACCATGCGACAACGGAGCGGGTGATGTACTGTGAAGATACAAGTAAAACAAAAAACACGCAAAAAAGGAAAAAAAAACACATAGGTCCTATAGGCGTACTCTTCTTAAGGATAATAGAAAGATGGTCGGGTCTTCGCCAAATATTTTTGGCGAAGATATTTTTTTAAAATCTGCAATATAACTCTGGGAGCATCTTGGTAATGAATAAGAGGAAATTGTCAAGAAAGTGGAAATAATTTACAAATCGACGTCTAACTCGGAGAGGATGATCAGCCGGTTGAAAGATTCTTGAAAAGTATTCAAAACGAGAAGAAACGAATTTGACACGGAGAATAATGGTCACATGTTACTCGGATTCCGAACGCTACTCAAACAGCCTGTTATAATATTAAGAGTTAATTGCAGACTCGAGACTATTTAACTATAATCATAAAAACATTCTTGATAGCTCAGCTTTATTCCAAACATTGTTGTTAAAGTCACCCTTCCTAGGGCTAGGTCATAGGAGTTACGACGGTAGCGCGCGTTTGTGCACAATTTTGCGTACGCGCCTGTAAACTAGAATCGGTTTAGTCCGGAGCGGCGTTTGTGGTGTGTGCCGATATCGTCTTGATGATATTGGTATCACTGTTTAGCTGAAAGTATCACCCCGTGGACCACGTTAGGCCCACATAAGTCATAGTCAATTAGGTCAAACTGCAGTTTGCGTTGTCACGTAGCCATGATTGATACGGGACGATGAAGGTGGAGAGTGAGACCAGATCTTTCAGACGATTTGCGAATATAGGATGATTCACGATAGTATCAGCGCTTGTTTCCATGTATCAAATGCAGCTCATCCCCCTCCCCTAACTTTCTCTCTCTCCCTCTGTCTGTCTCTCTGCTGGCAGATTTGACTTTTGAGACACCGTTGTGGCAGAGAGTTTCAGCCTTCCACAATAAATGATTATGGTTATAACCCCGCCCAGTTTGTCCTCGAAGTGATGGCTGACTATAGCCCGGAATTATAGTTACATAAAAAAAATATGTCTATCTTCTTTGCCTTTTCCTCCTTGCCGCCTGCTGATATTCACTCGAGCTCTAATTTCTCATCAATTGGTAATGGAGTTGGCAAATACTAGCTAGGATAAGCTTTGTCACAAAATTAGACATCACTTTTATTTGGCAGATGAGTCCGAAGCTCTGGTACTGGTATACAAGGAGCAAGTCTGAAGAGCAAGACTCGGCCCGGGCCCGCGAATTCAAACGGGAATGATCTATCACATTAATGCCTACCAGCGTGCTATCGCAGGAATGCGTCAGGCATCCCGGGGCGAGACAGGTCTCGACATTAACGCGATAGCACTCTGAACTCTCCCCTCCGACTCGTCGCTTATACAACGTGCCGTCTGCAGATAGCTGGATGGCGGGAAAGAAAAACAGACAACATACTGGCACGAGTTGCAACCTGAGTCGATCGGGGAAGGAGGAGGTAACGGGCGTAGGTCGACGAAAGGCCGGGGAGGAGGAGGAGAACTTAGCAGGGGGAGATGGGAGAGGGAGGTTGCATTACTGGATCCTTAAAGAAACAGTTGGACGGTTACAGTTGTTATTCCGAAGGTCCGTAAATCCGAAAATGAAAAAAGGTTCGTTAATCGAAGGTTCGGTAATTCGAAAACGGGATAACGAACCTTCGGAATGACGAACCTTGTTTCACATTTGAATGAACGAACCTTCGGAATAACGAAAATCACCCAGTGTGACACAATGTGTCTACATTACACCAGAGATTGTAAATAAAGACATACCTTTTCCGTCAGTGTTTCCACACTGTCGAAAATGTCCAAATCGTCACACCGTGACCACGATTTCTCCACTTTGTCACGCTTTCATGATAAAATAGGGAATCCACATCGTCACGCCAAGGTGTGACGACGATGTTTTCACACTATCACACTGTGAGAACAGTGTGTATAGTGTGTCCACACTGTCACGCTGTGAGAACAGTGTGTGAAGTGTGTCCCCACTGTCACGCCGTGAGACCCAACCTCCACTTGTTACGCCTCGAGATGTGGGTGTCAATACTGACATTGATATCTGTTTCGTTCGATGGTCACAATGAAGTGAATAGTAACATACTGTCTCCTTGAGCCTCCACAGTGTTGAATCATGGTGTGTAAATCGTTGACATTGTAAAGATATATTCTCTTTCGCTGATACTGCGAATTTTGCGAATCACTGTTGAGACGCTAATGCAAAAATATTGTAAACCGACAGGCATTGGTGTCAACTAGCGAAAACGTCATTTCTGCAATATGTCTATAACGGCTTTTACAGTATAAACATTGGAAGAGTGGGTGTTCTGAGTTATTTTTCAGAATCCATAAAATCCTTGCTGAAAGGTTTCATTCAGAAATTTAGGTAGACCAAGCAGACATGTCAGATGTTACCGTAGCAAATGTGATGACCATTAGATAATATCGTAGCATAATATGGGGACAAGGGATGTAATTTCTCTTTCGCAGCTCCCCATCTAGCTATAAAACATGGTACTTTTTGCAGCGTTAAGCAAAGTGTTCTTCGAAGACCGAAACTAGCTTCATGAGTAAGCTTACTACATGTAGCATATCATTCAACGTCTTCATTGGCGATCGCCTTTTGAAAATTCGACATCAGGCATTTCGCCCTGATTGTATTAAAGCTTGGTAAGCAAAACATTTCACGTCCATTGTCTTCCTCGACCCCACGCGCAACGAAGCCATTGATATCGGAATCATCATCATTGACGCTGATGTCAACATCGGTATCATTATCGGACGACATCACGATTCAGCGTGGTGTGGTCGTACGTGATATCATTACCATCGAAATCACAATTCGATGTGATCAACAAAAGGTCCCGAGACCGTTATGCCGCTAAGAGCATTACGCTCATCGTCACTGTCAACTGTCATTTCTATTGCATTTCTTTTATTACTTTCAATCTCGTTTGTTTGTTTTATTTCTCATTCAAGCTATTATGCATCTTTTATTCTCTTTAGTACGTCCTATAATCCGTCTTTGTTTCGTATTTCTGATGCTTTTCGTCACCATGCGCCTAAACTCTCCATATCATCGTCAGTCACAGTTTGACAGCATCCCCCTCACGACCAAAGATTGAAGTCCTCCATCTCATCCTCTCTCAGCATCGCTCCCTCTCTCCCCTCCCTGTCTCTCCTTCTCTTTCTCTACCTATCTATCTATCTTTCTCTCTCTCTCTCTCCGACCAACATATGCTACGTGTCATCAAATGACATATTTCCACACGCGAAACATGAGCTGTCCGTGATAGATAGCGCACCGGGAATGAATTTGTCAATGACAGATCACGTGCATCCACGGGAGTGCCGAGGGGAAAAACTCGGCAGACGCGTCCCTGGGATTACAAGAAAACTCCCCTCACCTTGGAATCACCCAAAGCAAATCATCATCAGCATCATCATCTTCATCGTCGTCATCATCACCGCTAAGATGCGGGTCGTGCCTCCCGGTATCCATCACCGGCACACCCTTCGTGGAGGCGCCCTGGTGATGAAGATCACCACAAGTAAACTTTGGTATTTGGGATGGTATCCATTAGAGGATTTTTTTTCTTCTTAAAAACAAAAGTATGACAACTCAGCGCAAGTAGAAGGATTAGGGAACTACTCTGTGAAATTTTGAAGAAAATTGGACAACCCTCTCCAGAGTTAGGCATTTTCAAAATATTGCTGGTTATTCCGCGCGTTGTAACAATATGATGTCACTGTTATCACTGTCATCAGTATTGACTTTCCCTATATAGTTTCCTACTTTCATATCCTTATACAGCCATTGTATAGATATGTTAAACATTACAACGTCAGTTTTAATATATATATATATATATATATATATATGTGTGTGTGTGTGTGTGTGTGTGTGTGTGTTTGTGTGTGTGTGTGTGTGTGTGTGTGTGTGTGTGTGTGTGTGTCCGATTAGAAAGTACGATGAGAAAAATGAGACATAGTACTTCTGTGGCTGACACACGCAGACTAAAGGTCGATGGCTTGGGCATGTAACAAACACATGGACATATCAATTATCATTACTCCCTTTGACGTACCCAGCGATGACATCGAATGTTACCAGCGTGAACGAAAATGTGACCTTTTGATCCACGAATGACACCGCATACTTCCCAGACTTCACGCGGCCATCCGCGCCTGGCATCGGGGCCTACTTGTTGGGTGCGAGGCGGCCGCAGACACTACCCGACAGGAGGGGGAGAAGAAAGGAAATTTAAAAAAAATGGAAGAAAAGTACATCAAGGTAAACAAAAACAAAAACAACGTGAAGATGACGAAGAAAAAAGAAGGAACTGTGGAGGAGAAGAAGGAAAGAAGAAATGGAAGAAAGAGACGAGGAGCAGAAGGCGGAGTGATGGGGAAGAAGAAGGTGCAAAAGAAGAAACAGGACCAGAAGAAAACGGCAAACAAGAAAAACGATTTTGAGGGGCATGAAAGTGGAGAGGAAAGGTCGGGGTCTAAGAAGAATTAAAAGAGGGAGGAGGAGTAGACGACAAAGAAATAGAAGAAGAAAAAGAAGAAAAAAGTTAAGGAATTGGACTGAGGAGTCAGAGGTAAAAGAAGAGGAGAGTATGTCGTAAAAGAATGTAACAACTTTTTAACTGTATTCGTCGGAGCATCCCAGTCATAAACCAGACAAAGTAAAAAAAATAAAAAAATAAAACCAATTAACTATGTAGACTTTCCATGTGTAACTAACTAACTACCTAACTAACTAACTAACTAACTAACTAACTAACTATCTATCTATCTAACTAACTAACTATCTAACTAACTAACTAACTACCTGACTGACTAAAACTTGATATTGAATATAAAGAATTTTCTATAGTTGGTAAGCTGTAGACCTGAATACCTTATGGAGATTATTCTTGAGAACATTTTGGTATTACAGCAAGACATTTATATTCCCAGGTCATGTACACGCCACTTACATCCACGCTTAGCCTGGACAGTACATGTAGTTTCAGTGTCTTATTGGTGCATGCATGTCAGAAGGGCAGGCTTGAAACCACTGAGAGCGACAATTGCTTTATTTTTACGGTTGTCAGGTTATATTCCACAAGTTTGCTCTTTTCCAGAGTATTCTTGGTACACGTATACCTACAACTCTTTCACACTGTCGCGGCCAGACTTGCAAATTTCCACTCCGAAATGTAAAATTTAAAAATCTCGCCCGTTCGAACGCAACTCATTGTGGGATATTACGATGTATTTAAATGGTTAATCGACCAAATGGACACCATCCACTGTCTGTTATCACTCGTCTTATTTTGTTTGACGTACACTGCAACCTCTACATAGCACTTTTCTCACCTGAATATGGGAGGCGTATCTGATTGTATTGTCAAAATATAGATCTTCTCCTTCCCACGCTGTGCATAGGTTTTGGACTACCCAGTAACAACAATTACAGCAACAAAGGGGAAAAAACGCGCGAGAACGTTATCCTAAACCATGTTGCCAAAATTAGCAATCGAATGAAAGCTCTCCTGACCTTCGTATTCACGTACAATGTTGAACAATGAACAATGATAATTATGATCGACTGTTTCAGAGCTTCGGCAACTTCTAAATGGCAACAGCGCATTCAGCGCGCCATCTACGGCGAAACAGAAATATTCCATAGTTGGGAAATAACACCAATCTCTATAGATATTTCCATGTAGAGATCAATGGGAAATAATCATTTAAAGGAGTCGTGTATGTGTTCACTGATCATTGTTGTGCAGTCATGAAGGTATATTACTCATTATCCCATAATTAAAGTATGGATCAATGAATGATCAATTTCATACAGATCGGCCGCATGACACACACACACACACACAAACACTAGTAGTTTTTGGATAGGCCTACTCACCGCTTGTTTTGTAAAAAAAAAAAAATATTTAAACAAATCAGTATGCAAGGGATCGCACAGAAATAAGATTCAGTTTTACTCGATTTCAAACTTCACCCATTAGCTTCCAAGGTATGGGCTAATACTAATAGATGACGGAAGTAAATTCTAATGTCGGTATGGTTCTTTATTCTGATACTAACCACATATAGATGCATTTACTGCAATCTTATAATAATGTTTTGAAGAATCGGCCAATAAATACATAAATAAATAAATAGATAGATAAATAAATAAATAAATAAATAAATAAATAAATAAATAAATAAATAAATAAATAAATAAACCAACAACGAAAGACCAGGCCACTGTACAAGCAGAACAAACGCATCGTACAAAGTGGCGTAAATAGTCAAGTTTGACTGAGAAGCGCCAAAAACTCAACAACAAAAACAACAATCGACCAACATCCAACTCCCACATGGAGACGCTGTGTCTTATCATAATGAGCTCCCTGATGGAGACACTTAATATTATGAGCTCCCTCTTGAGACGTTTTCATTAGCATAATACTATACAAGTAAATGTTTGAGATTCACAATAATCATCTCATTTGATGTCGGTATTGTCTGGGGCAAATCATTATCATTTTTTTTTTAATAAGGCCCCATTTTTAATTTTAAACCACAACAGCAGCAACAACAACAACATTGAGCGTACATCGACAAACTTGGGCTTCCAGTTGATTTGAGGGTTGTTGTTGTTTTTTTTAACGAAAAGGCATGATTATGATTTTGACTCTTCATTCCATTTCCACATCGGCCATGGTTTGAGCTTTAAAGGGATGGTATAGTATTGGTTAAGTTGAGGATTCAGCTTTTAACTTTTTGCGAAATACTTAGAAACCATTTTTTATGAAATGGTAAAGAGCATACAATTCGAAGAGGATTTATTTGATGAAAATCAGTTTTGAAATGGCTGAGATTTCTGAAAACAAAGTAAAACAAATCCATCCTAATAAAAGGTGGGTTCCACATTTTGTTCAGTTCACTTTCTTTGGGATATCTCAGCTATTTCAAAACCAATTTTCATCAAATAAACTTTGGATTATAAATTATGCTCTTTCATATTTCGTAAGAGGTTTCTCATCCCCTAAAAAAAAATCATCATCAAAAAAAGTTGTAAACATGAAGCCCAATCTCAACCGAAACTGTCTCATCCCTTTAATCGCGAAATATTGCCTGACCATAGCGACTTGATCACTTCCGTTCTTGACAGAGATTAAGTGTATAATCAATTATATGTGCACTCATTATATCCCCCTTTTTTCGGGGGGGGGGGGGTCAAATGTAATGAGAATAAGCTAATCGAATCAAGCTTTTATTTTGGTTGTAATTGTCGCTATTGCTGGTGTGTGAGGGAAGTGTGTGGATCGAGAAGTGGAACGGAGGCAACAACTAAAAATGTTTGTGATGCGCTTTTTTTTTTCTCAGGACTTTATTTTCCCCTCGATCAAGAACGGAAACACGGGCACTCTGGCCTTTGTAGTCTCGAGTTTCGAACAGGTAAACATTTTTAGCACCGTCGGGCGGAAATGTCACGGACCTCGCGCGTTCAATGCCAGCCAAACGTATAGTAAAGACAAGTAGAAGAGGAGAAAAAATATAGTCATTGATTTTTGTCTCTTCTTCAGGTCTCTCAAAAGCTTAAACGATTTTTTTTCGTCATGCCAGGAGTACTTTTGGGTAGAGGTGGAGGTTGGGGCATTAACATGTTTAGGCACTGCAGTGAGCAACAAATACTAGTACATTTAAAAGAAACATCATGGGAGGGGACAAGAAAGGGAACGGGACCCTGGCTGACTAAAAATAGTACGGATTTCACTCACAACAATAGTGCAGGTGGATTGGCAGATGAGTGGATAGGTAAACAAGGTAGAAGAGAAGAGGCTGGTCAATTTACCGCGATTGGGGGGGGGGGGGGAGGAGGGAGAGGGAGAGGGGGAGGGGATGGGGTTGGGATGGGGTCTGATAACATGGGAAGAGTGAAAAAATGTCTTTGAAAAGCCTACAGTGTGTGTGTGTGTGTGTGTGTGTGTGTGTGTGCGCGCGCGCGCGTGTGTGTGTGTGTATGTACGTGCATGAAAAAATATGTACGTAGCTCATTGATGTTTGCTTGTTGTTATACTATCAGATCTGTGGCCTCAGAAAAGAGGTGCTGATTACCTATTTTGAATGTACTTCACTGAAACAAATAAATGGGTTCTCTATTCTTAATTCTTTTGCAATCATAGCAATGAACAAAACAAAAACTGCCGTATTTTTTCAGAAAAGAATAATTTGGATGAACGTTCCCTATCCCCATAGAATAATAAAAAAATTAAGAACGATTGATATCTGATAAAATGAAGCACGAAGAGTGCGAATCAAGACATAAATTATGCTTAAGATATATCGTCATAATTACCGGAAGTGTAGAATAATAAATTTTAAAGAATATGACAGAGGAGCAAAACCTCTTGAGCAAACAAAGGAAGACTCCTCAATAGAAATTGATAATGCTTTAAATTACACATACACACGCGCACTCAAACATAATGAGCATGCAAGTGTGCAATGAGCTCATAGGCATTGAAAGAAGAAAACGTCTTTATCTTAGGGTATAAAAAGAAATGGCGTGGATAGATTGATATGGAATAAGCGCTTAGAAATTCGGGGGAGCAACATCAGTTCCGTAATTAATGTCATATTATGCTTGAAGATTCCACATAGAAAAAGTATGGCGTTGTTTCATCGGATAAAGCTCCTATTCCGCGGCTTAATGCTGCAGAGATGAAAGGAGCAGAGCGAGCTCAAAAAATTTGCGACCGGAGAATCCGACGAGGCATCCAAACACAACTTGGCTCGGGAATGTCGCCGGGACGACATCCGAGCCGCACGCGGCTCTTTCCTCTTCCCAACCTCCGACAACTATCCCCCGTGCCCCGGTGACGCGTGTTTGTGCGAGGGGCGGCGCGACCTGCGAGATCGCGTTACCAAGGTCTAGGTCTCGGCCGCGCTTTTCGTCTCGCGCCGATCGATACGGGCTCGGCTTCCGCTCCGCTCGCCCGGCTCGAGTGACGACGGGCTCACACTCGGGCTTTGCGCACCTTAAGCGCATTTGTCACCCCCTTCCCCTCTTCCCCTTCTCCTCTCCAATGCTCCCCCCCCCCCTCCTTTGCTTGACCTCCACCCCTCCTCCTTTCTCTAACTTTCTACCTGCCTTCTCAACTCTCTCCATTTTTCTCTCTCTGTTTGATTTCTCCCCTTCGCCTATTCTTTCCGTCCTTCCTTCTCTCTTGATCTTACCCCTCTTTCTGACCTCTACTCCTCTTTAACCAATCCTCTCCATTTCCTTTCTCTCACGCTCTATATTATTTCTATACAGTTCGCTTTTCTTCGACCTTTCTCGATCGAGATATAGAATGTACGTATGATGCGAGAATTGCATGCATGTATACTTGACCGTGATAGGGTGTGTTTGATGGTACGGAGCTACCGAAAAAGCCTTCACATTAAATCTGTATCATACATGCATAATTATGTTTGTGTCTTGCATGCATGAGATTGCACTGGATTGAAAAACATGAATGCATCTAACAAAGACTGATTAATGCTGCCCTCTAAAGTTCGTATCGGCTAAATTCTACTTATTAGTTTTGCTATTGCCGGGCTGATTTCTTTGTGACAGTAGACCAATTCATTGTACGAGCGAGAGCCTGGTTAATGTTTCGATTAAATCGTTGATCAAAGTGTCACTTTTGACTTCTTCAGAATTGGATTAAAAATGACAGCCATGCAGAATTACAAGCGATACAACCTAGGGTTAGTCTCCAAGCGTTCATTGTAGGGATCATTGTGGCACATAATATTTCTAGTTGCAGTTACAATCATTTCTGGTCATCTGGTTTCGAATCCATTACAATTTATTCCTCTTTAAAAAAAATCATTTCATCCTAGGAGATCACCACTAACAAACATGTCTAATAAAGCTGATGTTGTGCTGCCCAACCTTTTTTGAACCATAGTCAACTTTTGAAGCTCGTGATGAATTCGTCGATTTTGCTACACAAGCATGCATGGTTTTACTTACCTTCATTCTATTCCGTTTACGTTTGTAGGCATAGAATGTTATAAAACATGTTTTCTTTATCCCTTATGTATAATGTTAAAAAAAGAAAACAAAGATAATGTCTAAACAACCACCCCCGCCGTCTAATACCAATATGTGCTTGATTTCTTTCTAGTTTCTTTCGTTTCCTCTCCACACTTCTCTGACCCCAACCCAACTCGATCCTAACTGAGCCACAATTCTTGTGTTACTCCATTGATTCTCTTTGCGATTCTACTCATCTTTACTCAACTCGGAAATCCTTACAATACATTTATCAATCTTTTTATGCTTGTTTTTATACCTTGCCCTCATTTATTTTTATACCTCTGTAAACTCAAAGCTTATCCTACAAGCGTTTACTGATTAATCGTTCCAGTAATTGTCAGAACGGGAATAAACTGAAACAACAAAAAAAGTGATAATAGGTAAAAGAAACAAACAGCAAAACAAATATATTCTAAAAACCTTCGACGGTGCGCTGTTACGAAAACTGCCTGACCCCAACGTGCCCCCGAGACAAATTTGACAAATGTGTTGTAATGAGTGTGCAGCTCCCCCACCCCCAGCACCCCCTCCTTCTCCTCTTCCTCCTCCATCTCCAAAGGTCGGATTATCGGCACGAAGTGTAACGACCGTGACATCGGCCTCATCAACGGGGATCGTGCCCTCGCACCCCGATGTCATCGATGTCACATTGGTCGATTTATTTACCTAGTCTGCTCATTCAGACACGCTCGCAATTTGAAAGCAGGGTTTCCGGAGGTTTTCCAGTGCATAGCTCATGATGTGCAAGAGATGCGCTCATGCATACACATATTCGCAAACTGCTCTTTATCTTAACTTTGTTAAGAGTAGCTGGACATGTATTCTGTATGTACTCTGAATGGAGTAAATCGATGAGTTTATACGATTAATAATCATTCAATTTCATAATATGTCGTTATCGAAATACCTCGAAATTTCGATTTTGGTAGCATTCCTTAGAAGTCTTGTATTATGTATTTTTTTAATGAAACTTTCATCATTTTGACGTCATTTAACGTCATTCAAGGAGACATTGTAAACGTGACTATGCCAGTAGCCATCCATCGTTTTGTCTTTTAAATAAAATATACGCACTCATTTGTTAATTGTTGTTTTCGTGACAACGGGGATGGTGGGCGCAATTACTTACGGTGTGAAATTCACTTGCGTCATGCAATAAGTATAATGTGAAGCGACGTCAACATGCCAAATGCAATGTATGTTTCGGTTGTTTTTTTTTCTTTTTGTGTGTGTGTGATTTTTAGCTCTAGGAAAAAGAAATACATTGTCCAGAGACAATCAAACATAAAACCCCGAACCTCCCCAAGCTATATCCGCGCGGACGAATGGACATAAAAGAGACGAAGAGAGAAACTCTGCACACACACACACACACACACACACACACTCTCTCTCTCTCTCTCTCTCTCTCTATATATATATATATATATATATATATATAATGTGTGTGTGTGTTCGAGTATGTGTGATTGAGTGATATAAGAGAAAGAGAAAGAAAGTGTATATATATATATATATGTTTGTGAGAGAAAGATATCAGAGAGAAAGCGTGTGTATGCGTGTAAGTTGTATGTAAGAATAATGTGTGTTGTGATAGATATGAGAAGAGATATTAGAAGAGAGAGAAAGAGTGTGTGTGTGTGTGTGTGTGTTTGTGCATATGGGCGAGAGACATAGTGAGGTAGGGAGATGGAGAGAGAGAGAGAGAGAGAGAGAGAGAGAATGTCTGATCACATTTATTAACACTACTAGTAGTTCCATATCTACTGCTGATGTGTTTGGTCAAATGTACACAGTATGCACAAGTATAACATGAATACTTCCATTACTGATGAGGCGAGACAATGATCACCAAGTGGCTACCTGTGCATGGCGCACCCATTCAGATAAATCAAACCAGCAAACAATCCCGAACATGGCGAAACCGCGAACTATCTTTTTTTTCCCCTACACAACTGGCGTCCACTTCAAAACGTTCTTCGCTCTGCATACAAGGTATACTAGTAGTTCATCAGTTTTACTTCCTTATTTTCATATAGTCATGGACAAACTTTTTTTCTACTGAATTTCCTGAACTTCCTTATGTTTTGATAGAAAGAAAATGAGTTCATATACGCACGAGCATTTTCACACACCACAAACATAAAACCATTTCGTTCACACGTATACAATACACACATTTTTTACACACCCACACGCACGTCTTCCATCTGTAAATCCCCTACCTCATGCGACCTCCCCAAGTACGCCCTCACTACACACAAACAAATAGAAACACAAACAACAGACTGTCACACACATACGGTTCGATAGTCCGTCTTTCCGTCGTTGTTGACAAGAAGTAAATTCCTGAGGGGTTTGCGGCATCTTTCCGTTCCCTCTGGTTCTCTCGTCGACTACCTGCGAAAACCCCGCGGCCGGCTAACCGCAAGTAATGGCGTGCGATACAGCCCGTGTCAACATCGACCCTTTATTTTTCGCCCACACCACAGTCAAGTTCCGAGGCGATAAAGTGACATGCGTCAAGTTAACCTTCCTATGGGCACGCGGTGAAATATTCCGGTGGGATAGTGGAAGGCGCCTGGCAATTAACACAACTGTAATTCCCACAAACCACCCCTGGTCAGTAGAAGTACCGAGGTTGAGGAATCCGAACAAGAAATGGGAAAGAAAAAGTCAACCGGCAGTTCTTTTTTCCCTCTCTGAGGTATGATTAATAGTTTCGGGCATTACTGAATAGATTACTTCGTTATCTTTTTCGCCATGATGGGACGAACAGTATAAAGATAAAGTAATTGTGGTTTTCATGGGCCGAAGCAAGTTGAGCTGCCTTCGGTGTAGTTTGCATTTACCTGGACATCAATGTGATGATAGTGAAATTGTGAAAAAGCGGCAGAGAGAGAGAAAAAAAAATATTTGCGCTGAACGCACCCCATCTTTCTTTATGTGTGTGTGCGTGTGTGTGTGTGTGTGTGTGTGTGTGTGTGTGTGTGTGTGTGTGTGTGTGTGTGTACCAACTCTGTAACTCAAACGTACGATCAAATCAATACTAGCCTATGCAGAGTCCACAACACGCAGAAAAGATTTTTGACAAATGACTACAATTTGATCCGTTTCTTTGCGTCTGGCATAGTTTCTCGGTGAGCAACTCGATTAAAAAAAGCAATCAAACGCAGGCGATTTGTTCAGTGAGTTCATTTACACTACCCATGGCGAGATCTTGCTTGTGAAATATGTTTAAGTTGTCTCTTTGTTCAGTTCATTTTGACGGTACAACGATTTAGCAACGTAGAGGTCGCTCCGCTGATCGAGATCGACGATGTACGGTTTGTTTTGGTTTGTACAACAAACAAACACACTAATCATAAATCACAGACTCTAAATGATATATTTCTATGAAACAGATATGATATTGACGCACAAAAATAATATAATTGAAAAAAACAAGTCTGATCTTTTTTTAACTGTGATTATTTGAAGACAAACGTATCACTTTTCTTGATTTTTTAGTTTACCTTTCATTTATAGTTCATATTTTTTTTTTAATCAGTAGACAGAGGAAAGGAAAAGAAAACATATCTAAACACCTGTTTGAATGTACAAGTATGTGTAAGTATGTTTCATGTATAACGATTGAGATTCCTATATAAGTGTAGAAAATCTAAATAGAGCAATGCAACATGACTTTTTCGTATTCTTAGATAACTGTAGATTTGCGCATTTTAAATGGACAATGATTTATGAGTTATACTAACTAATTCTTACAACCGTAGATCAACCTGCAATGTTCAGCTGTAAGAACTCTTATTCAGCAAGAATGCTTGTTCGCTTAGAAGTGTGTGAGCGTCGGAATGCTGCAGCAAAACACACTGAAAAACACATCAAATATGAAGTTACGATGCCCATCTAAATCGAGTTACTGTACAGAATGGCAAAGCCGCCATTTCCAAGTAAAAAAAAAGAATCTTGCGAAATCGTATTAGAGAGGAATGAAATAATCGTATTGACGTAAACGTTCAACCGAGGTAATATCAGATATGCAATAGGAACGTTATCGTTTGGTGATTATTATACAGTCTGCGGATAAGGGGATGAAAACAAGGAATGATTTAAGTGGGCACCATCGTGAGTCATCCGCTTTGCTTTTTATATCAGTAAAAAGACACTTTGTTAAAAACACATTTGTAGAATAGAATAATCAGTAACATTTTTAGATTATAATTGTGCTTGTAATTCATTGTAAATCACACATACCTTCCGCAAAGGACTTGTTAAAATAAAGTGTTTGTCCACTTTTTCTTCTTTTGAAGCTCAATAGAATGGCATACATTTTGAAGGTTAATGTGAGGTATTATTTTTTATTTACCGGCCTATAACATGATTATGTAAGTCAACTTAAATGCAGTAGATTACAAGACATCACCAAATTTTCTTCATTTCAAAGCTGGTTATAATTGGTTATAGCACAAATGACTCTTTAAAGGGTTGATTTGGTTGCTAGATCAAAAACAAACGTAAAAACATGAAAGATATGTTAACATTTTATAAACTGAACACAACCGAAGAACAGCCAGATGAAAGTTTCGTTAACTCATCTATTGTACATGTGATAATCACAACTGTCGCTTTTATGCAAACACATATAATACATCATCGTTGTTTTCATTTCTGATTAGATACGACGAAACTGTTGCTACTCTGTCTATTCCCTTTTTGTGTTAAAGGTTGCACGTATTAAACATAAAGCAAGGGCGTCACCTAATATATTGACGTCCAGTATTACTTATCCTCAAATATCTGTAACATAAAGCAAAATAAAAACAACCCTACAATCATGAACCTTTTAGAGAAATTTGATCCTTTTAAGACCCCACTTGATTTCTCTTCAATGATCGAGATAAGATCGAGATCTTATATTGTCATGTTCATAATTCATAAAGAACAGAATTGATTTCAAGATCTTACTGCTCACTTTTAAGGCCATTCATTGTCTGGCCCCAGGATACCTGTCTTCCCTAATTGAGCGACGGCAGCCTCGCCCTGGCCTTCGTTCATCTGGCCTTACTCTCCAGGTGCCCATCACACATCTCAAGGGATACGGAGACCGGGCGTTTTCCTCTATTGCTCCTCGCCTATGGAACTCCCTCCCATCTTTCCTCCGTGAAATTGACAAACTGGATCACTTCAAAGCCTCACTCAAGACTCACATTTTTCACCAGACATTAAGCTAACTGTCTTGGAGGAGTCTGCGCCTTTGAATGTTTCTGTGACAGATATATGGCGCCATACAAATGCTGTGGATCATCATCATCATAATGTATATACTTTGAATTAATTCTATTTGTAAGACAGTATGCTAAGCTTATGCGTCGTGTAATGTTATTTTCTAAATATTTTATGTATTCTTTTGCTATGTGCGATTTGGACAAAGGTAGAAATAAAAAAGCAAACCAAAGATATAATTCATAATCATGTTGTATGGTGAATATGTCGCACCTAAACCATGGATCAAAAGAAAACGAGAACATCAAAGATTCTACCAAAGGTCAAAATACATTTCCCACCTACTTTGTGAGGTCGTGTTTATATGTGTTATTTCGGTTGAACCCTCAAAACGCATAATAGGTATAGTAATAGTTCCAGTAGCACAAACAATGCCAACAGTCTCAGTGTGGTTTGTTCCTTTACACAGTAATAGCACTTGGCACGTCTACCCCCTTCCCTCCCCCCCCCCCTTTCGGAGGTTGCGATTTGCAATGAAAACACCGAGAAAAATCCGATAAAAGGCTAGCACGACCTGCCCCTGGAGATGTCGACTGTGTAAATGACGTCATCAAAGAACCGTCAAAAAAAGTGACTGAATACCTTGGAAACTGTTGCCTTATCGTCTGTTGCCCGGTTGACTTGGTGAGCGGCACATTGTGTTGAAAAGCGGTAGATAGAATTATAAAATAACAAGAAAAATAGAACGCGAACCGCAGACTTATAGGAATCTTCAATGAGTGTAAGATCAGATGTCAGGGAAACTTCTTTTAAAATTCATGTCTAAATGTAGGCCTATATCAAAGATATATATAAGGTTTTTCATGTCCTCCTGGCAACGATACCCTGATGGAACAGTGTTTCCTTATACTTTATCAAAAGTCCTGTAATTAAACAACACGCATCATGCACCCGCGCACACACACGCATAGTATACGTATTTATGTATGTATGAATGTATGTACGTATGTATATATATATATATATATATATATATATATATATATATATACACGATGTATTACATTCAAATGATACATGCATGAATATGCTTGCATAGGTATTGCTTGGAAATATCTTGCTCGATATGACTGATTGACCTACTGACTCTATCCCTTTCATCGTGTATACTTTTTATTGTGTCTTTTCTTTATAGAATAATTTCTATACCGTATCTTATCTCAAGTGTATAGCACAATGTAACCTGCACATTCTAGATTTGTTTTAAAATAAATTTTCTGTCTAAGTAGTCAGATGCGAGGATGTGAAAGTAAGTATAACGTTTCCTTGTCTTTTAGTTACGTTTCGTTTTGTCGTCAAAGTTTTCTGTATCATAAATACTTTGCGTTTCTTGATCATTAATTTTTGTGTACATAATTAATGATCAATGACCTAGCTCAGATAGCAGTACGTTGTATCACGAATGGCGAACAACAGCAACTCAACGCAAAACGCCTTACGATGCATAGATAATGCGGTTCACAAATGCGTACACTGCAAAGAGTCCGGTGTTAAATAGTGAACACCGAGCTGGTGTTAAATTTTCGGTGCTCATTTATGGTGTAAAATTAACACCTCCGGGTGTCATTTCCAAATTTTAAACTGTTTTTTGAAGACTTTCTTAGTAATTGCACTTCTTGTTGATTTTTAATTTAAACAAGACGATCAAGAATTTTACATCAAAATACTAGATTTTTGAAAAAATGTGAAAATAAATTTACACCAAAGTAACACCAGCTGGTGTGGTCTCTTATTGAAGCTGGACGGGTGTTAAACCATTGATATTAACACCAACAAATATCAAATCAACACCATGTGGTGTCATTTTTTAATTAACACCAGTACAGTGTCAAAATAACACCAGGTACAGTGTCAAATTAACACCACGAAGTGTCAGGTGAACACTTTTCAACACCATCACAGTGCATTTTTAACACCTGTAGGTGTGGTCCTTTACTGAAGTTTGATCGGTGTTAGATTTAACACCCGTGGTGTTAAATCTAACACCGATGTTTTTACAGTGTATGACACCTACACTTTCACTCTTCAATTAGTGTACACATCAGTGTACTATCTTATCAGTAGCAGTTTAAATCCATTAAAAAGAGTACGGTCTGCTTAATGACAAAGGATCATCGTACGAGATATGAGTTTTTGACTGCCATCGGCAAAGTAGTTCCAAATTCGTTGTTATCACATGCAGCTTGCCAGGCTAAAAAAAGTAAAGTATGAAGAAAATCTCCATCAAGCAGAGAATCCTTTGATTCTTCGCCGATCCTTAGTATATCACATCGGGAAATCACTCAATTCAATAGATATATATACTCTTGGACTGGGATATCCCTTATTGTTCTGAAAACTCCAGTCCGAAAGACTTTTTATTTATCATTGTTGTTGATTTACGCCCCGCGCCATGAATATAAATTAATCTACAACGACTCTTGTAACGACTCTCATAATGTTCCTCGTTACTGTTTTAAATATTTCGTCAGCATGACAATCAACTGAAATAAATTCAATGTATTTTCAACCAGATTCCATTTTGCTCTGTGACACAATGTCCTCCCCCCCCCCCCCCCCCGTTCTGGGCAATGCTGTTTGATGAGAGTTATATCAAGATAATTTAAACACACATGCAATATTATGAAAAACGAACAAACTAAATGTTATAAGCACAAATACATACACACTTTCATGGTGTATGTGGTTTTTCATGCGTTGTGCTTAAGCATCGTGATCATCCTGATATATAATGTCCGATATATCCAGATAAATCTATAGTTACTATGCACATCAAAGAGTCATTTAATTAATCTATGCCCTGGAATGCGCCGTAGGGAGTACAAAAAGATCTCAAACTTGTTAAATCATGCGATTCTTACACCACAAATTGATATGCGCTTTAATGATTTTGATTATTGTCTTCCACTCACTTGGCTGAGGGGAAAACTTGAATCAACAACCACACACTTCAGTTTTGGCGCCTATAAATGGTAGAACTTTAGGGGAATCAGATTCCTCGATCTCCATTTTTATTTTTGCTGGAATCTCCTATAGATGGAGTTCATGCGCATGGTCCACAACGAAACGTATAATAGCGTAAAACGTCCTGATATGCGAAACAGTTTATTTTTCCTGTCCACACTCCGTTTTCTCTGGCTGAAATTTCCTACCCATTGGCATCAAAAATTCATACTTTAATTTTCAGGGTAGGAGATCACCAATTAGGCTGACTGCGTAGAATAATGAGACTACTAACACATTTTTTTTTTTCAATAGTATAGCTGACGACTTTGAGAATTTCAGGTCACATTTCCTTCATTTTCATGGCTTAGGGATCAAAACTTTGCTCGAATTTCATTTTGATCATTGTGATGTCATCCGGTTATTTTGGTTTAGAACGTTTGAGTTTTATTGTCCTTGTTCTTATTTATCCGTTTTGTGTCCTTTTATATGAGTCCAACAGGTGTATCAGAGAAGTGAAGGGCAACGTTCTCTGTTAGCAGGATGTGATCACAAGGACAGGATAATTATCATTTAATCAGATTGAGCCATTTTCTTCATGCATCTTTACGGGGGCTTTCTTGACTCTGTGAGACCATTATCACAGCGAAGTCTGAAAAGCTCGTGTGAGAAATTGTCATGACTTTTTCGATGACTCTCTCTTTCCATGTTATTCTCTAAAGAGGTGTATTGGTCTGATCGGGGTCTAGTAAAAACCGCATGCAGACTCACATTCGGGTTTGGTTTTTGTTTTTGTTTTGTTTTATAGTCACGATTCATTGCTGGCGATGTCACACGCTCAACGATGCTACTCCTGATAGCTACCGCAAAACAAGGTGGTCGCGTAATGTATTTTCATGCTATTTTCCGAGAGCTATAATCATGATCGTATGGCAATGGTTGTTGTCATAACATTATACGACCACACACACACATACATACATGTACACACACAGGTGCAATGCGAGGGCAGTATTTACGGCAGCTCTTGTCATCATAATGAGGCTGTTCTGATGTGTCTGTCAGGAGTCTAAATTTGGAGCTCTCTGATTTGCATGAGTGCAGATTCCTATGAGACATTCTGTGTGTAATTACTGATGGTCTTATTAATGTTTGGTGTATGATTGACTAACCTACATACGGCTCATTGGATAGAGTGGGTTGACCTAGATATAAACCACGTCTCATATACAGATTATCCCGTGAGCGAACAAGTTGCCCAAAAGAGCATGGTGTCATGCAAGACTACAAATCTTTGCCCAGAGGAAAATGTCTTCCCGAACCATCCGTCTTGCTTTTCAAATAATGCCTTAATAAGACGGTTCCGCCACCAAAGTCTGGCCCATGTTCATGATAAGGATGCCGAGAAAAGTTTAATATCTCCGTATATACGTATAACAAGTCCCCGAAACCAATGCACTTTTCAGGGGACAGTACAGTGGGTACACCTACCCAATTGGAGCTGGATGAAACCTGTATTTGCTTGGGGAATCAGCTCCGACTCCCAGTCTTATTCGCTGCTAACTATTGCCCGCGTGTTGACTGAGCCAAGCAAACGTCGGTCGTTTTGTACCCGGCACGTCTCGCGTTAAAATTTCATCGGAGACCCACTTTTCGCGGCAATGCCAGCCCCTTTGGCTGCCTGCAGCCGAAATCACGAGCTATAGGTCGAATTCTTCACAAAATATCCGGCATTTACCTGCTTCTGTAAACAGGCGTTTGCCAAACACACCGTTTTGCCTCCCATCCTCTCAGAACTCACGCTGTGAGTTGCACTTAATTGTAGCTCTGACTCCTCGCATCCTTTCTGTGAACGGCCGCACCATCCACTCTCCCCTCCATGTCTCTCTCTTTCTCTCCTTCTATATATTTCTCTCCTTCTATATATTTCTCTCCCTCTCTGATACCTCATTTTCTCTCTCCATATTTCTTGCAACGTCAATCAGTTATACCTGTCTCCCTGGGATATCTCTACATTATGAGCATAAAATGCACATCATTCCAACTTCCACATCTCATAATTATCCGTAGAGTCACAATTCGACAATAAGATCTATGAATGACTGTAGATAAAAACAAAAGATGTCATTCTTGAATTCGTATTTTCTTTTCTCTTTTTTTACGTTCAAAATGATGATATTCCCAGTGAGAAGTGTCTGGGGTCAAATTCGGTAAAATATACGATCCTGCTATATGTGATAAGCTCTTCTTGATTTTCATCTCTTCTTTTTTTATGCACATCTGCCTTACCCCATTAGTTTTCTCCAATAGCTCCTGTCTGTGCTCTGCGGTGATCTTTGCAGACGACTGTGTGTGATTGTACAATACACAGCGCTGTTCAGCTTTCAAACCAAGATTGTGAATTACCAGAGACATATTTCTCTTCCATTTGGGCATCGTTTTGTTTTGTTTTTCATATTAACATAATAAGAGCCGTGTATCTATCGAGAACACTTCGCAGAGACGAAGAGTGGTGATGGGGCGGCGGGCTACCGCACGAGCCTCAGCATTATCCCCTAGACGCCACGGTCTCTCGCGGGGTCTAGCGGCCCTCGACATAGATGCACAAAAAAGAGGCTGAAAATATTGCACAAAAGTCTCACCAGGCAGCCCGAAAATGCCATTAATCACGATACTTTGAAATCCGAGCCATCCCCCTTGCGACAGCATCAGCCTCAGCAAACACAACCATAAAATACCCGACGATTTCGGGGGGCCCCCAACGTTTTCCTGATAAAAGGGCGCGCAGTTCTGTTCAAAAACGAAACCCGAGAGTTGAGGCAGGCGCGAACACGATCTCCCGAACCAATCGTATCTTTTGAAGAAAGTTGAAGGCCATGCAAATGATCAAATAGAAATGAGAGAGTCGGAAGAGAGAGCGGGAGAGAAGCACAAAAAGCCAGAGGTTGTTTAAATTAAAGAATTATTTGATCTTGCTCGAGATCTCTTGACATTTTGGTCCGCCATTTTGTTCAAATACTCCTCGGTGTTACGGAGAGGTCAAGCCACTTTCAGCATCAGACAAATAACTTTGGTCAGTTTATGGAGAGTTCCCTGCTCGCGCATTAACATTGGAAATGATCAATTTGTATCTAGGATTTGCAGCAAGCGAGTGCTCAGAGAGAGAAGGAAGAAAGTGCACTTCAAGGTCCCAGACAGGATTGGAATTAAGGTTTCTCAAGATGATTATTACGAGGTTGCATGATGTTGATGAGTGCAGCGATGAATTCCATGAAAATGAGGGCAATAAAATGTTGATGGTAATAACACGTGGTCGTAATTTGATGATGACAATGATTATAGTGATATTGTTATAATTGTCATCGTATTTATTGTGATTCATAATATGAGGATGATTAGGAGAAGACGAACCATGATATTAATGATAATCATCATAGTAAGGGTATATTAGTAGTTAGAGTAGTAGTAGTAGTAGAAGTAGTAGTAGGTAAGCACCTTGGAAATAGAAGTGATAATTATGAAAATATGTTTTTATCATGATATTATGAACTATAAGTTTATGATAATGCCACAATTTTCACTTTACTTTTATTGAAACATCGTTGTTCTGTCTAGACTTTTGACTTGACTGATTTTAAAGCGTGTTTGCGATGACGAAAGAAGTGAAATCCCTTGTAACAAGAGGTGATCTGCATAACAACTCATCACCCATCGACAAACGATATGTTTTTTTTCCCTTTACAATTCATGTTTTATTGTTTTTAAAAGACAAAGATCACAAGAGTAGATATGAATATATTGGCACGTATAACTTGAGTTTGCTAGAGTGGAAAGGCATGGAGATCTGTGATGTTTTAATCGAGGGGTGTCATAAATATTTAATCTATATCACAAAGGGTCATCTGAGAAGAACATTAGAATATCCATTCATTCATTCATTCATTCATTCATTCATCCATTCATTCATTTTCACATCTCCAAAGAAACAGAAATTATTTTTTCACATAAAAAAACGACAAGATATTAACATTATAATGTACAATTAGTTCTCTCAAAACGTAATGAAACATAAAATATGTTGCTTCACGTACTCAACACGGCTACACAAGGCCAACATTGAGAGGCCAATCCTATAAATTCTACCCACATTGAATTAGATCGAATCATTACGTTGAACAATCACGAACCAAGAATTGAAGAGCCCTACTCTTAGACAAACAAACAAACAAACAAACAAACAAACAGACAACGTTCTGTTGTCACTAAATATAGCTAAGTCACTTTCGTTTTTAAACATTTTCAACTATATCTCGGGGAGGAAACAAAACTACAAATGAAAAAAAAAGAATATAACAGCAACAATTATACACAAAACAAAAACACCCCTAATCAAATGCAACCGAAATTATTTGACGCCAAAAAGAAATTATTCTATAGGAAAAGTGTTTTTGTTTTCACCTACACTAAAGTAATGGACAAGGAAGTGACGTCACGTACTGCAACGCGTAATCAAATAAACTACCATCAGATAGATTCTTGGCGTCATCAAAATAATCCAGTTTACTATCAATTTCCCACAGCACAGGACTACACACGCCATACACTAAAAGTAATGTGGAATTCGTTTAAAACTCAATATACATAAGCAATCAAACAGAAAAGGAAAATATAAAAAAGAAAGAAAGAAGTGCGACAATCCTCTGCAAGAGGGATGCACTAACTTGGAAGAAGAAGAAGAAGAAGAAGAAGAAGAAGAAGAAGAAGAAGAAGAAGGAAAGAAACTTAGTCTTTAAGAAGTCTTTGAACATGTACCTTGCTTTCTTCTTCTTCTTCTTCTTCTTCTTCTTCTTTTCTTTCTTGTTATTTTTAATTCTTTTTTGTGTGTATAGTTTGTGCGTCATTCTTGTATCAACTTTATTCACACTGTTACAGTTATATCAGTGCATCCCAGCACAAGTTTCAGTAACTTCTCGAGACATGCTCTCGTTATCACATCACTGTGTAGCTACCATGTTCCATGTCAATGTACCCAGGCTGAATTTTGTTATTGATACGACTGGAATGAATCTAAATGTAAATGTAGGCCTAATGTATAGGCTATGGTGTGAGAAAGAAAGAACGTCGAAAGCAAAAAGGAGCCTGAAAAGTAAAGGAAAGACGTTCAAACACAACCACAACCACCACCACCACCACAACAACAACAACAACAACAACAACAACAACAACAACAACAACAACAACAACAACAACAGCAACAACAACAACAACTGACGACGACGACGACGACGACGACGACGACGACGACGACGACGACGACGACGAAAACAACAACATCAACAACAACAGGAGACACGAGGATTGTTCCATAACGTGTCAGCCCTTCCGAATCCAAATCACTCGCATACAATCCGGGTATACCCGTACCGTACTAGGCATATACCCGAACCATATCCGTACCGTACCGCATGCGTAACCGGCTGGGTCGCTGGCTGCTTTGACAGCATTTTCTTGTGCAGATGAAGACGTGATGTGGCTGGTGGGTGTATTGCGCTGTTGCTGGAGTTGGTATGTTTAAACACGAGAGTAAGTAGCATCTGCACCATTCCATTCATACATGCTGGCGTAATGACTCAGCCCAAAATGGTTAATGATAAATAGAGAAAAGCAGAGCAAGTAGAAGTTCAAGATGTTACCCACTTAGCCTAACCCCGTTGGGTCACCCTTGCTCAGTCCCATATACTGAATTTAATGCTGGACGTACAAACAAGGGTACCGACCTGTATACCCACTGATGAGCTCTGTGTAGCCATCATATTCATAGGAAGATAAATTAGTGTAGGCCTACGGCACGTACTCGAGGACGAAGTTATGAATAAATCAACGTTAATCTTCAATCTGACACACCAGTATTGTATGTTCTGCAATACAACTTGATAAATGTAAATTAAATTTTACAAAGTTTTTTTTTTTTTTTTTTTTTTTTTGCTTATTTGCACAGGATCTGCAGAAGGGAGAAGGGAATTTTAAATGAGGCTCACTGACGCGATATTGAAAATATGTGGACCACCACGTTAATGTGTTCGTAGAGAATTCTAACATTAGGGCCTAATAATTGTGATAGATTTTATAGAAGCCAACCCAGTAATTACTAGAGTTAGGGGTGTACAAATATAGTATTAGTAAATAGATCTACCGTAGTTACGGGTAAACTCGGCCTAGTGGGTAAACTCGGCCCCCAGCGTGCGCATTACGAGTGGCCGAGTTTACCCATAACTATGGTACTCGTAGCTCATTAATGCTCCCTGGTCTTACTTGAATTCTTGTTCTTGTGATATCAACTGCATTTGCAAGCTATTTCATTTCCAGGCCATGGATTTTGAATTTTTTTTTCACATTGTTTTTCAGATCACCAGATTGGATTTCACTCACCTCAGCTTATTGTATTGGGCAAAGTGTTAATGAGACCCCCACTTTGTGAGTAGGAGTGAGGAATACTCTGCAAGAATGGCTGCTAGTGACAGCAAGGAAATGAAAGTGGCACTGAAGCAAGCCAAGGAGGCTGTGAAGGGAAAGAAATATGAACAGGCACTGGAACACTTAAAGGTTTGTGGATCAGTTGTGTGATCAAGATTTACTTGATTTATTTCTGATAATTTCCTCACAACAAAAATGCTCAGTGACTTTTAATATTGCAGGTTTGAAAAAAAAAAATTGCATTTCAGGATATCATTATTTGTACTAATTTTTCCCCCACCAGATTTGGCAAGTGAATCCATACAAAGGCTGCCCCAGGTGGAACAAAAAAAGAAAAATGCAAACAACACAGATCAGATCATCATCTTTTGTGCATACTCAATGCACTGTAAACAGCAACTGCTACACAGATTGCATAATTTCATACTTTAACCTGTCTGCATCATCTGATATTTGAGACAAATCTCTTTATTTTGTGAAGATGAGATCGATGCACTGTAGGATGACTAATGGTATGCACAACTGGATGAGAATTTCTATGTTTACTTGTCTGTTGCAAATTGATTTTTCTTTTTCTCGATGAGCAGGCTGTTTAGAGTGTTGCACCCAGCATTAGTATTTCTTCATTGTAGTCATGTGAATCAATTATTGCTGCTTATGAGGCTCTGTGTAACACTGTTTGAATGCACACTGGCTACTTTTGTTGTTGTTGAGCATATAATTATATGATTTTCTGTCTCTTAGACATGTCATACTTTTTATGATACATTCAGGTTCATTGTCATACATGTAGTTACCCAAACACGTCTTCTATGTTTTCTAGTTCTCTTGAGTAGGTAAACCATGCTCCTTTACTATCAATACAATGTTTTGTTGTTGTTTGTTTGAACTTTGCATGTGTAGGTGGTACTGAGCCATGATCCCAGTCATTACAATGCCTTGATCCTTGTTGGCAAGTCAAGCACTGAAGTGGGACTTGGCACGGAGGCGGAGCAAGCATTCAGGAAAGCAACGGAGGTTGATCCGGGTCAACTTTTGGCTTGGCAGGTCAGGGAGAGAGTCTTTGTGAAAGGGACACTGAAATTAAATTAAAAAGGATATTTTTTTTTTTCAGCCAACACATTCTTTTATTTGTGCTGTCTGTGGCATCAATTAGTGAACTTATCATGCATTAGTTTTTGATCAATTATTTATATAAACAGGCATTGAGGTATCATATCTTCTTGACGAGGTGAGGTTCTGTATACTGCTGTTAGATACAGAGTTAAAGAAAAAGAAGGGATAGAATTTGTGCAGAACTTCTCAATTTCTCTGAGGGAACCAGAAACAAAGTTTTCTATTAGGAAATCATTTGTACATCATCCATAGTGCTTATTAAGACAAAACAGTTTTTATATTTGGGGGAAAATGTAAAGAAAGGTCAGTGTAGGGGAGTATCTTATGACTACCAAGCATATTTCATCTTCCCTGTGATCTAGTAATTTATTGAATAGTTCTATAGAGTTGTAAATAAAGTGTATGTCACATCAGTTTTGCAATTAATCACATGATACTGCATACAGTACATGATGCTGTACATTTCATGTCTATTCCTATCACAGCTATCAGTGAGGGAGAGAAAAAAAATGATGAAAGAACTCCTTAAATTGTAATCGCAAGTTTCTGTGGTGTGCCACATTAATGTGGAAAGACAACAAGATATGACAATATCAAGTATGATATTCTAAGAGGTAGGAAGTGATGCGTTTCTCTCTATTTCTACCCATGGCTTTGTTGTAGGGGTTGTCGCAGCTCTATGAAAAAT
This sequence comes from Diadema antillarum, assembly GCF_040938485.1. Classification (NCBI taxonomy): domain Eukaryota; kingdom Metazoa; phylum Echinodermata; class Echinoidea; order Diadematoida; family Diadematidae; genus Diadema; species Diadema antillarum. Next base: position 3,692,160 of record NW_027271028.1, read on the forward strand.
ACAGCACTGATGTGAACCAGAGGCAGCTGCTTGGTGTCTATCAGCGCCTCATGACATTATTCCAGGATGACGCAAAAGTCCTACAGGTTGCTGAGAAGCTCTCTACCTTGCATGAAAAGCTTGACCAGCCAGTAGAGGTAAGATGTATCTTTCACATTAAACCTAACGTAACTGCTTGAGTTTTTGTACAAAATATGTGCAATTCTAAAAATGACCACCATCCGCTATGTCAGCAAGCCATGTTGATATTCATGGATGAAGGTGAAAAGGACATAGAGAAAGAGATAGACAGACTGACAACTAGACAGATACAGAGATAGATAGATGAATAGATATAGACAGATAAAAAAGAAATGGATAGATTGATTGATTGATTGATATAAAGCTGAATGGATAAATAGATATGTAGATCGATTTATAGGTGAATAAAAAGTTGCTAAATGTAGAATTAGATCAATAGATCAATAGAAAGATGAATATATAAATCTAAAGATAGGTGTAGATTTGATAGATGGAAACAGAAATAATTCCCAGAATTAGGGATGAGTGGAATTAGATGAAGGGATGAAATGAGTTGAAATGTAGGAAAGTAGGAGGGAGGGAGGAAGGAGTGAGGATTTCATGAAATAACAAGAGAGGAGTTGAATAAAGGAGACTGCAAGGCTTGGGTGTTGCTGTACATTATGTAATGTGTATGTTTGTGTATTTGTTTGTTCATTTCCATCTGAGAAGATGGCTGGATAGCCCATATTCAGCTACACTAAGCTGGTCTTCCATGGGGTCCAGTTGGATGTGAGGTGGGACCACTTCACCGGGTTAAACACCCTGCTCTTTGCGATGAATCAATGAAGTGGGATCTTTTACGTGCATGAGTTGTGTCTCTCTCATACATGGGACCTCCATTTATGTTCTATCCGAGGGACAGAGTGTTTTGCCTCTTGCTAGAGGGGACGGTATGATTACACACAACATTGCTCAGTCCAGACTCGGGTTTGAACCTGAGCCCTTAGGATCGTGAGGCAGATGCACTTACCGACTGAGCCAACTCACCACCCTATGTAGAGCAGCATACTGGATCATACTCCATGCAGTTAGTGTGATGGTTAAAAGAAAAAGAGTAGGATAGAACAACTAATGACGGATGAAAAAATGTAGAGAGTGCAAAAGGGGTAGACTCAAGTGTACCGCAGGTACACCAAACAAGAGATGAAAAGGTATTAGGGAAATGGATGAAGAAATTAGGTACGAGTAAGGGAATAGAGCACTGATCTTCTTTTTTCCCCCTCTATTTGATTATGTGTTTGTTTCTCATCTTGAACAGGCCTGTGATGTACTACACACAGTCATCCAGAGGTCAGGGGAAGATCCAAACAATGCTAAACGATGGGCAAAGATTGTCCGTCTCTTGTCCAGATTGGAGTCCCTCAACCAGAGTAGTGCAAACTTGGTGAGACTATTTTGTATTTAAATTGTCATCTAGAAGATACTACGTAATGTTTTGCTATGCAGTTCTTGGATAAGTGTATTATTCAATATTAACTTTCTCTCGACCGGGAAATCATGTGAAGAAATTCTGTAAACTCTCAAATAACTTTCTGACAGCAGAGACTCCAACCCCAAGCACCTTCTGATCTGGAGATTCTCGCGCCTGAAACCTCTAGCGAACGGGAGACTCCAACTTGATATGCGCTTAGCGCACATCATGAGCGCGAAGTTCCTTGTGGCCAGAGTCCTGGGTTCTAGATGCTCTCTCATGCTATGTAAGGCTTATTTTTCAAAATACAATGACACTAATTAAGAAATTATTTTAAAGCGGGAGACACAGAGCCAGGGCGGGAGAAATTAAATCTCAAGCGGGAGAACGGGAGATTTTGCAAAAATGGGCTCTCGGCGGGAGATCTCCCATCGAAAGCGGGAGTCTTGGAGTCTCTGCGACAGTTACTCATAGATTCTTCTTCTTGTGGCAGTCCTGTGTCCTTCAGGCTGGAAGATTATTACAGGCATGATTCATGCAGTACTGTTTGTGCTGTGCTTTTGTGAATGTGTAGTTGTATAAAATATCTGAGGATATGAGTAAAAAATCTGTCAGCATGTTACACTCCAATTCCAACCAAGTATATGTCAGATATCTACCTGGTCATCCAAACTGTAACACTAAGCATTACCTCACACTTCCCCACCCTCATATGTTATCTTACTGAAAATACTCTTTGTCATGGAAAGTCACAATGTTACTTTTTCTTGCCTTCAAGTATCTAATATACTACTGATAATTCTTGACAACTCTGATGGCTTCTAAATTTCAGTCCATCCTATCGTTTTACATTAAAGTGTGTATTCCCTGTTGTCTCAAGTGAACAAGACACACATAAGACAAATTGGTATGAGCTCTCAAGTTGCAAATGGCCAATACTTTGTGATGTTTTTCTGTTCCTTCAGCTGAAGCTGTCGTTTGAGACTTTGCTGGCTGCCAGTGATGGTGATGCAGATACCAGATGTCAACATTACCAGCAATACATACAGTTTCTCCTCAAGGTAATGTACAGTACTGTAAAAGTGGATATTTTCACGCGATTAATTTTTCGCGCTCGTCGCAGTAAAAAGAATTTCGCGTGTTTTTAATTCCGCGGAATGAAAATATCAACTACTACTACTAGAACCTATGGCAAGCAAAAACGCTAGTTTCTGGTTGCGCGAAAATTTCCACTTTTACAGTACTCTATCCAACCTTCCTGTAGCAAAGAAAAAGATGATAGAATTTGATAAATTGTTTATATATAGATGCCTATGGGTATGTCGGTAATAACCTAAATAATCATAATTGACTTGATATGGGATCGTGTTTAACGACTGAGGGTCGGGAGTAATGAGTAAAGTCTTACATAATATATGCTCTGTGCACATGAAACGATCATGTATTGTGAGCATGTTGGTCCTGCAAAAAGTTGTGTAGGTCCTTGTAGGAGATGGTCTATGTGATGATAGTCTCCAATGCAAGTGAAGATGGTATTGTTATTTACTTTACTGTTAAATTTCTCTATTTATGTATGAATCATGAGATTTGACATTTTGTTCCACAAAGATGAGCTACAGAAATGGTCTTTATTTTATTTGTTGCAGTATTAAACGCTAGTACCCCTCACTTTGCTGGCTGAGTAGATCTATTACGTAGCAATAAATCAATATTTCATATTTACATTTAAACATTAGATTCAGTAGATCATTCAAAAACATTCATGTAACTGTGTATTTTCTTCATTCTGTGCTTGATTCACTAAATCCACGCTAAGCTTGAAAATGGCGATGTCGACGAGTTGAAGGCGGCCTGCACTGCCATGCACGAAATATTTCCATCAGAAGTGTATCCACTCGAGAAGCTGGCAGAGCTGACCGTGATCCAGACCTATGGTACGGCTGTGTTGTATTTGTTTCTGATCATGATCAGTATCAAATGAGGGAGGATTGTATGCAAGGTCTTGTTAAAGGATGGTTTGTGCGCTATGGCCCAAGGTAGACTGGGGGAGGGGCATTTCATCAAGTGTTTTGTCAGTGATTTTAACTGACGTATTTGCTCTCAGCCAATCAGATGCAAGAATTTCAGTTGCTTAAAGCAGTTGTAAGTGACTGGAAAGTTTCATGAATTGCTGTCCTTGAAACTGTTATCAGAGACTTCACACTAATCCATTGTGGATATTTGATTAGAAAGGGGGTGGAATGGTACAGAGCCACTGCATAAAGGAATTTTGAAACCCAAGAAGGTTATCATTTTGTAGAAAGATGGGTTCATACCTTAAATGCCCTTTTTAGCTCATATACTTTTGTGACTGATTGTCATTAGAGGCTGATAATGACAGCTCATATTAAGGTCTTAAAAAATGATTTCTCCAATGCAGTCGTCTTAAGTAGGCATAAAGGGTACTAACAGTTTTCGAAACTAAAAGTGTCACATGTAACCATGGTACCTTGATAACTTTCTTGCATTGATTTTTAGAAAAGCTAGCAAGCCAAGAAAAAAAAACTGCCAAAAAAGGGGAATCTGTCTGCAAATAAGAAAGTCTGATAAATTTTACTTTACAGATAAATGTTTTCAAAGATCTTTTCACGGCTTGTATACTTGATTGCTAATTCAATCACTTGTTAAGTTTCTGTTTTCAGATTAACTTGAAAGTAAGCAGCAAATTGCAGGAAAACTTTTGTACTCATTGTATCAGCCACATTTAGTGTCATTGAAGCATAACATTTTGCTTGGTGTTGACAGTTTGTGGGCAATGCTTGTCAAGCCTTTGAATTAAGGTAAGAATAGCAATGCAATTCAAATTAGGAGTAGAATTAAATATTTTTTAGCTTGTTTACACACTTTGTATAACATCCACCAGTGTGATAAGGTCTTCTGGTGTGTGGGTAGAATATATTCATCATATACTCAGTAATGATTTGCAAGCTAGTTTGTCAAATTCTGAACTTCTCATTTTGAAACGTAATTCAACAAGGGCTTTTGTCAATATGTGAATGGTCCTTTTGTAGCCATTTTTTTGCATAATTGCAGGAGAAGCAGCTTTCATTATTATTATTATTTTTTTTTTGCTTGAATGTTGACATACTCTATTTTTTATTGATTAAGACTTGATCTAATTACAGTGCTTGCGTTAAACTACATGTAGACATCTTGTTTGCCTTCTCAGAAATGGCAGAGTCTGGTGACTGGTCAGTGTATGACAAACTCCATGAGCTTGACAGCAAGAATGGACTGGCGCTGATCGGTCAAGCTCAGGCCAAACTGGCCGGACACATTTTCGAGAGCGCGAAGGGAGCTGGGCAAGATTTCAAGACTGCCCTCGAAGCTAAACAGTATTTCAAAACAGCAACAGAACTACTGGAGAATGGTTAGTACGATAATGCTGACATTTAGAAGAAAGAAAAGATGGAGCTGTAAAATAATTGTGGTTGAAAATGTAATGAAATGCTTTTAAAAAATTGTGAGGGGCTGGATATTCCATATTCAGACTTCCTGTAGACAGTAGTGTTTGACTGAACCATTCTAAAAATGCTTGTTACCATGGGGATGTATTGGATACATGTATTTGTTCACAGATATCTTGGTAGTAACAGTGTGATTTGATTTTTTTTCACATATTTTCTATTTGAAAGTCATTAGACAGCTCAGTAAGAAAAGAATTGACTTTTTGATTTTTTTTGTGCTTCGTTTTTAAATTGAGCCATGCAATGTCAAACGCTCACTTTGTTCATGCACTATGCATAGTGGAAATCCATTCCAAGTAGTTTAACATTGCAATCTGCTTTCTCTGTCATGTTTTCTCAAATCAGAGAAAAGACACAAGATGTTCCCTTTCTACTGGCTCTTCCTGGCCCAGTGGCAACTGGTCTGCCATGCGGGAGAGAAAGCAGAAATCTCAGCCAAAAATGGTAAGAAGAGTAAAACAAGATTGCTTATCGTTAGATTTGTGTTATTGTTGTCTCCCGTCAAGCAATCCCACATCTTCATCATGAAAATAAGTTTTCTTATGTCTTGTCAGCTCCCCATGATATCCCATCCACTTGGTTTTATCATATGTGACCCGCCACAACAAAAGGATCCTAAAGTCGCTGACGGCTGAGCCAAGAAAATCAAGTTTAAACTCGAAACGATTTCCTAGACCACTCGACATGGTCTCATAAATTCATCAATATCTCTGCAACCAAGTACTTTTATGAGTTGTGGTATATATGAAATTAAAGCGGAAGAGTAAGGGAATAATGTCATATCATTTTCAGAAAAATCAAACTCCCTCGACTTTTGGATCCTTTTGTTGTAGCGGGTCACTTACAAATATGCATACACTGTATACATGTATGTGTATACATATGTGTACACTATATGTGACCATTTAGGGGTAATATTTCAGACATTTGAGAAGTTGTAACTTTTTAACATTTTTATGAAATATTTATAATCTATGGCTTCACTCTGAGTTACTTCAGTTCAAACTACCATTAAGTTGTTTGTGCTGGTGTCATATTCAATTGGTCGCTGTGATATGTTTTTTTATGTACCTTTTTTTGCAATCCATTCCTTGATGTTTACATGATAAGTGAAGTGGAGTGAGTTTTTAAGACAAATTCTCTGTCAAATAAGGTATTAAAAGAAATCTGCCTTTTACTATAGATTTGGATGTTACATTCATTTCTTGTCCATTCATCAGTTGATTTATCTTTTACACAGAAAAATGTCATTCAAGTTCTATCAACTCATGCTTTTCAACTTGCCTCATTTTCCACATATCTTGCTTTCCATGAAAAATCTGTACTATCTGCTCAGGTATCAAGGTATTGAAGAGTTACAAGCATCCCGCGCTGAGCTCAGCTCCAAAGTTGGAGGAGACATTCAGCATACTCAGAGTTCGGGCATGGCTGGTGACTGGCACCGGCGACCTGGCCGTTAGGGCAGTGGAACTCCTCAACAAGGTATTATCCCCTACACCCTTTTTGCACCGAAACATAAACACTGGACTGATAACACTGAACACAAGACTTATAATTTCATGAACCTGTTTCATAAAGAGTTGCGATTGATCTTACGCTGGATTTATTGAGCATAACTCGTTGAATCAAGTGTAAGTTCAATATTGAGGTAAGTCCTGTTTCATAAAGACACTTATGCTTGATTTAAAAAAAAATCAAGTGTAACTTACAATAGATTGAGCGTTACTTGCGATCAATCGCAAAGTTGTTTATGAAATGCAATTGCGATTGATTGCAACTTATGCTCAATTTGTGTGAAACAGGCCCCATGTCTGGTACCAGCCTGTGTTGTACCAGCAACCATAAAAATGTGTTGTTTTTCTCAGATAAATGTCTATGGTGTCCCTGGAAAAAAAAAGAAGAAGAAGAAAGTCTACTTGGGGGTAGTCAAGTCCATTAAATATTTCTAGACCTGACTGTGAGACCACTGGAGGTCCAGAAACATGGACACTTAATGCCAATCCACTGAGCTGTACTAGAGCACTGCATTCATGTATGGCATTTGCAGAGAAGTGCTATGTCATGCTCCCCTGCACCAACTGGTGGTCAAGAGCTGTCATTTGTAATCACTGTTACTGGACTGGCCATGTTGATCCACCTTTTACAGAATTTTGAGCTTCAGGGGTGAGGTAAAGTGTGTATCATGACTAGAGTATTATTATATTTGATGTTTCATTATCAACCCATTGAGGACAAGGCCCAAGTATACTCGGGCAGGTGTCTATGGGAAATGCGTGTTATAGCAAAATCAGTCTGTCATCAACGGGTTCAAATGTGACAACCAAGCTTCCTTTCCACAATTGTTAACACACAGCTGAAGCCTGAAGCCAGGGACAAGACACTACTCTGTCGTCTGCTGGTCATTGCCCACTTAACCTCTGGGGATCTCACCAGTGCCAAAAAGGTATGAAAGAGTGGATGTGGGGTTTTTTTTCTTCATGTCCAAAGTCCAAGCATCATCATATTCCAAGCATGAGGCAAATTTCTCATCTTATTGTAAATCAGTGTCATGTTCATGTTGGTTGAAACAAATTAATGCATGTGCGGCGGGCAGATGTCTCCATTCACATTCTCGCCTTATTTCCATATCTTGCTTTGTTTATGCCATTAACACAACACTATCTAGTGGATTTAAAGGAGCCTGAGTGTGCAATTTTGGCTGCCCAGGTACAAAGATAGGAGTAAGCTGCTCTATTTCTAAATACTTGATGGCTTACTTGTACCTGGTGTGTATTGTTCTTTGAGTGTGAGAGTTACCACATTTCATTATCTTTTTGTAGATACACTTCTAGATTCTGACCATACTTGGCAGTTTCGAGACTGTTGGGAGCTATTTTTTTTTTCCGAACAGATGAAGTTAAAAAATTTTATTTAGAAATGATGTGGTAGGGGAAGGGAGAGGAAAGGACAAGAGTATGTGATATACCTGAACAGCCTATAAAGTGCTTCTATAATTTTAGTCTGCATATGATGATGCAATCATGCACTAATCTCATATTGGGGACTTTTGATTCTCTGCAGAGTTTTTGATGAGATTCCATCCGAGAGCAGAGATTCTTGTGCGGTCCTTGCCCTGGGGGCCTGGCTGATGTTCCATGAGGCTGACCTGAAGGTGCAAAGACAAGGTAAGTTGCCACACCTAGGCCCCTGTCCACCTATAGTGCACCAAAGGTGGGGGGGGGGGGGGGAGATTAAAATATAAACATGCCTTCCTCAGGCCCAACAGACAGTCTACTGTGATTTGCTACAAAAAACATCACATTTTACTTCTGGAGTCTCAGAAAAGAGACTACATAGAGAGACCCGCTTTGTGCATGCGCAGTCCATACATGCATTGCTTTTCTACGCACATGTATTTGGAAGTAACTTCCCTGTCACATGTATTCTCTTCCTACAACTCCCTCGTAAAATAAAAATCAAATTTCAAACCAGGTAAGTTTTCATTTAATCTTTCTATTATGAAGAGCGAGAAGAGCAGAAATTTTTTTTGAAATGTTTACAAACATGTTTGCAATTATTTCTATGATAAGGGACAAGAGACACAAACAAATATAAAAAGCAAAACAATCTCTTCCACCAGAAAGGTAGCATCACAATGTTTCTTGGAATGTGGCTCAGGATTAATGTAATTGTGAGAAACTATACACTGCATTCTTATTTCTGATACTGTAGTACCCTCAAACATAATCATTTTAAGTTAGATCATGGCAGTTAAAGGGGAAGTAGTACAAGGAAAATTGGACAATCTCTTCAAAAGATATGTATTTTTATAGTTTTTGATTAGTAAAGATATATGTGGAAACATTGCTTGATATGAAGACTGTGACAATTTGTGGTGTCACAGTATGGCAGTGATATAAAGAAAATGTAAAGGGAATTCCACAAAATTTACTTTTTTTCAATAAGAAGTATGCATCCGTTTGACTTGTTACTGACATATGTCAAGGGTAATGTTATTGTCTATACTAAAAATCATTGGCTGAGAATGATAAGCGCGTTAAGTTGCCACTAAAGCCATAGTGTGCAAGGCACCTTAACGCCCTTCTCATTCTCAGCCGACAAAATGATTCTGATCAATGATAATTTGTGCTGTCCATCAGGTTGGAGTCTGTTCTTGAGAAGGAAAAGATGGCAGACTATCATTACTGGCTGGGCCGTGTCTACTGGGGCCATGGGAGCTAGGAATAAAGAATGCCTGTATTCAGTCATCAAGGTACTTCCCTTGAGTGCTATATGCTTGTCAATGTGTGACTATAGACTGCGTAACCAATGCATAAAAATTGATATGGATACCTTTGCCACAAAGGTTGCCCGTACAGGCAGTAAACTCACTGACCAAACTGGATTCCATTTTATTGAAATGTGTAGAATAGATAACATAGGAGTAGATCTTTACCATATTCTCTAGGAAAAGAATCCATAGGTTTTTAAACCTATTCTTGAAGTGATCCTTTTCGTTTATGATCCAAAATAGCACTATTCTATTCAGATCCAAAACTGTGCCCATCCTACCCAAAATGTCCGCTGTAACATTAGATCAACTGATTTGAATGCTCTGAGATGACATTATTTGTTTGCAATAGCAAATGCAATATAACCAAACAAAAATCCACTTATTGTACATAATGTCATCCAAACAAAATACTATTCAAGTATAAACAAAGAATGCCTATTTAAAAAGTGATTTGTTTGAATACTTGCATCAATCATGTTCTGGCACTTCAGACTTCTGGCAGATATCTGTCTGACAGGAAGAAAAATGTTATTGTCCCCGCCGACGAGTTCGAGCAGGGGACTATGAAACGGGCTCCGTATGTGTGTGTGTCTGTGTGTCCGTCCGTCTGTGCGTCCGTCCGTCTGTGCGTCCGTGTGTGATCAAAATGTTCAAAATGCTACTCCTTCGCCATTTCTAACCCGATTTTGATTCTGTTTGCTATATATGATAGCACTACATGGGAGCTTTCAAACTTCCATACAGAATTTCAGTTGTGACCTTTGACCTTGACCTTTGACCTATATTGTACATTTTGCTTCAAAATGCTACTCCTTCGCCATTTCTAACCCGATTTTGATTCCGTTTGCTTTATATGATGGCACTAGGTGAGGGCTTCAAAACTTCTACACAGAATTTTGACCTTTGACTTCTTTGACCTTTGAACTTGTTTTTTACCTATATTGTACATTGGCTACAAAATGCTACTCCTTCGCCATTTCTAACCCGATTTCGATTCCGTTTGCTTTATGTGATGGCACTAGGTGTGGGCTTCAAAACTTGTACATAGAATTTTGACCTTTGACCTTGATCTTTTTACCTATATTGTACATTTTGCTACTAAATGCTACTTCCGGCGGGGACATATATTACGCACCGCGTAATTTCTACTTTTCCTTGTTATCTCTGTTTTTATCAACTTTAGGCAACCAAACTGGATGTCTTCCACTCAAATGCATTCCTGTACATGGGCCATTACTTCAAGGAAGTGGATGGTGAGAACAAGTAAGTATTGTAAATCAGGAAGTTTTTTTCACAATGTAGGGGAAAGGGGATAGATTAGTGTGGATGTTGTCAATTGTTGATTGTGGTATTTTGTGACAAGCTTGTGCAGAGACAAGGTTTCAGATTAATTTGTCATCCAATCTGGACAGGAAAAAGATAAACTTGAGTTCTGGCAGCCATATTCTATTCTGATCACTCTTTTTACTTGTGAAAATTTTGGGACCAATGCAACAATAGTTTAAACCTGCACTGAAAGTATATTGTAATGCACCACCCCCTTTTTTTCTTGAAATGGCATTTAGCATTGTTTGTTTCATTTACTCCAAGACAAAACTAAAAGAGTGTTCAGTGTTTTCTGTGCATACACATTTTTTTTTTCTTTTCCTAGAGCTGGGGGAGGACTGGCCTTGCAAAAAGCTGAGTTATTGTCAGGCAATGTAACAAAAGAAGAAATAAATGAAGCAACTTATCATCATCGTCATTCCAAATCTTACAAAGTTCAGAATGGTCCCATAATTCGATGTGTTAAAAAAACAGAAAAAGGCTTACTTGATCGGCATATTCTGTCTGGAATTCAATTCTCCTCCACACTATTTCAGGGTTCCATCAACATTTCTGCCAGTATTTTAAGCTGAGTCTGTAGACTGCAGACTGACACAATTACTACGCACTTTTTCCCCATCATTCTCATTTACCAGGAAAGCCAAGCGTTGCTATGAGACAGCATTTGAATTGAATCCAGCCAATGAGGGCGCTGCAATTGCCCTGGGTGACATGTGCGATACACTGGATGACAAGGTAATGCCGCTTTAATGTTTATTCACTGTGTTGTTTGTTAATGACTTTGTTATCAACTGTGGACCGAACAAAATTTTTTAACCCATTGAGGACGTTTTGATTTTGCTACAACACGCATTTCCCATAGACACCTATCTGAGTATACTTGGGACTTGTCTTCAGAGGGTCAATCAATGTTTGCGATGCCCATTAGATGGAATTCAGTACCAAAATTGTGTGCAGTGTTAGTTTTCTCCCAGTTTCTTTTATGTCTGTATGTATGGCTTTGAATACTGAACAAAAATAGAACAGAATGGAGCAGAAAGATTTACATCAATATTCACTTTGATAAAAGCTCAGAGCATTATAAGCTTTATTATTATGATTACTACATAATCCTTAGTCATTGACACTTAAATTTAGAGCCTTGGTACAAATTTGAAAAGAAATATTAATATCAGATATTCCAAATTTGAAGTAAAGTGCATTAGCAATCAACCCATCGTGTTGTAACACAAGGAATGTTCACATGAATTTTAATTTCGCAAATTTTGTGAGAGCCAAGATTTGCGAAATTAAAATGCACATGAAAGTTCTTGTCTACACTATGCATTGAATGCCAGTGGATATTTGGGAAAATTCTATGCCGCAAAAAAGGCCGGCGGCTCCAATTCCAAAAATTTCATGCCGCGAATATATCGTGTTTTACAGTACACTTCCTCAGCTATTCTCTCGTTATGGATGACCTTTGCAGGAGGGGGCTGTAAGCCTATACCAGAAGGTGACCAGTTTGGTTACTGGGGCCAGGGCCTCGTGGGCGTGGCTTAGATTGGGACTTGCTCAGCTGCGGGCGGGGGATGCTACTGACGCTGCACAAAGGTCTGTTGATCTGAAATAGCATGATTATTTAGCTGTTTTCTGTACCTGCATTGAGTTTGTAATAGTCATCATTATGTGGAAGGATTTGACTGGCTTGGTAATGAGCTCAATTTAAAGTGATCATGTATTGTTGTTTTTAACTTTGTTGGTTATAATGTGTCACTGTGATGATGCATTTGAATGCTTTCGCTGATGCTGTACCATTGATTTCAAAGTTCTTACCATGAGTTATAATCATTTTCCTTTATAACCTGATACTGAAACCCCTAGAGACTATGCACAGCTCTCACCAGGCTCTCACAGTCTATGGGTTTCGTAGGTGCCGTGAAAAACCTGCTGGTTCATGCTGTGAATGGGATCAATTTGAGATCCAGTCATACATCAAAATTTAATTTGAGACTTTTTTGATGATGTCTCTAACATTAAGATGGCACTGAACTCTCTGTTCCAATCAGAACTGTCCAATTTTAACCGAGCACTAGAACTGAGTGGAAGATACAACTGTAGTAGAAGTCTACATGCATTTCTAGCTCATGAGACTGCAACTGGTTGGACACAGAAACTGTCTAGAAAGCAGCAATCAGCCTGGTATGGAGAGCTTCTCCCAGGGGATGCTCATGAATGACAGGTTCTTTGGTGTTTAGTTGCAAGTGTATCAAAATTTAAAGCAATGTAGATATGTCTAATACTATTCATTTTCCCATCACTCCTTTCCTTCCTGCTATTTTGTGTCTTCATGTCTATGCAGTTTCCAGGAGGTTCTTCGGAAAGATCCCAATAATAAGTAAGTGAACAAGTTTCCTTCTTTCATACATTGTCTTATTTTACATTCTGCAACGAGAAAGATAATAATTGTTCAAGCGAAATTATGATCTTCAATAGACCTTAGTCCAATTAGAAAGGACAAGTCAGATAATCATGATAATTTTGTTGCAACTGATTGACAAATTGCCCTACATCGACGTAAATAAGCACTGAATTGATCAGTGTTTAGTAGTAGCCATGATAAAAAATCATGGGCGTACATACTCGAGCAGGATTCGAACCCACGACCTCCTGATCACCGTTTTTTATTTACGTCTTATTTACGTCTTATTTACACTTATTTACGTCGATGTAGGGCAATTTGTCAATCAGTTGCAATGAAAACATCTCGACGGAAGAACTTCATAAATTTGAATAACAAAGCAGTACCCGCTGCATGCTATAAGGATTAGAACCAACACTTGCTGTCGGGCGAAAGCTCGGTGGTCTAGTGGAGATGACGCCTGTTCGGTGATCAGGAGGTCGTGGGTTCGAATCCTGCTCGAGTTTGTACGCCCATGATTTTTTATCATGGCTACTACTAAAAACTGATCAATTCAGTGCTTATTTACGTCGATGTAGGGCAATTTGTCAATCAGTTGCAATGAAAACATCTCGACGGAAGAACTTCATAAATTTGAATGATAATTTTGTATTATAAAAAAAAAAATTATTCTGAAAGTTATATTTGTTCCAGTGTTTGCGATCAGAGCTTAAAAGTCAACTTTATTTCCTCCTTTTATAGGCACTGTCTAGAATGCCTGGCAGAGGCATACCTCAGTGGTGGGAGTTATGAGTCTGCTCATAAGGCCTTCTCAAGAGTTCTGGAGGTGAGGCTGTTCATTCACTTGCCTGGTTTATTCTCATTGTTGTATACTGGAGATGAGGTTGACAATGTGCTCACCTTGTAGCTCATTCTTTAGATATAGGCATGACTTGAAAGCACCATTTTGCTTGCCTTCTAGCTTACCTGTTTAGAGTCAATATGAAGTTGTTACTGTAAAACATGATATATTCGCGGCATGAATTTTTCGCGAATTGGAGCCGACGGCCTTTTATGCGGCATGAAATTTTCGCGAACTGCCACTGGCATTCAATGCATATAGTGTAGACAAGAACTTTCGCGTCCATTTTAATTTCGCGAATCTTGGCGCTCGCGAAATTCGCGAAATTAAAATGCACGCGAAAATTCCTCGTTTTACAGTTATCTATTCAAAGTATATCTTCTTACAGTATTAGATTTGAGGTGAGGTTGGCGATATGTTTATTTTGTAACTCTACATTTCAGAATAGAGGTGTGGTTTCCTATTAGCACATTAAGTTTTTGTTTCAAACTGTAGTTGGTTTTTGTGGTCTTTGTATCTCTTGTGTAGTTCATTAAAGGTTCAAATTGTGTCAGAAATTAGACATTCAAATCAGATATTGCTTCTTTTCCAGTGGTTGGTTGTTTTTCCAAGGCCAGAAGTATGTAGTCAACCATTCAAACAAACAACTGATTGGACATACATATATATTGAGATAGATGATTCATTATGATTTATAACAATAATGTGCTTTTCTGTTTTAATAAAATGATTTGTATTGCATACGAATGTGGTTTAGATTCAAGCATGAGTCCAATCCTAACCATGTTGTCATGCATTCATTTTAATAGATGGATCCAAATTCGACATACTCCATGTTCAAGTAAGTGAGATTGTTTCTCAGATGAAAACTGTACATCAATAGCTTTTTAAAGGTTTGAGAAAGTCTTATTCTAATAATATCCTTCTTTCATTTATCTTATTCTAATCTAGTTTTTTAAGAAAACTGAAGTAAAGTTAAGTAATGCAAGTGAACAGGTTTACAATTTGTAAAGTATTGTGATTATCAGGAAACAAGTGAATGTATCTATAAGGACAGCCATGTGACTTTACTACAAGTCTTTCATTAGTGCATTGTGCACGTCAAAACACTGGGCATTCAATCTCTGTAGTAGGTGAATTACTGTGTGTACGTTTCAGGATTGAGACCTTGTCTGTAGCAAATATTATGTAGTTTATTGTACTATATTCAAGTCCCAAAACTTCCAGACTGTAGATAGATACCAGTATACAGAAAGTGCCATATATTTCATGGGCATACTGTTTTGTGAATTGGGACTTGTGAAATATGCGACTTGGAACCATATCGATTGAATGAGAAATAACCATTATCCCTCTTGAGGAGAAGAGTTAGTGATTTCCCATCCCTCATACAACACATTATATTTTTG
This sequence comes from Diadema antillarum, assembly GCF_040938485.1. NCBI lineage: Eukaryota > Metazoa > Echinodermata > Echinoidea > Diadematoida > Diadematidae > Diadema > Diadema antillarum. Next base: position 3,707,390 of record NW_027271028.1, read on the forward strand.
TGTGACAGGAGACAATATTCCATGAATTGTTCATTTTGTGTATATTGGTTGCTTTGCACAATTGACAAAAACAGATGCACCGTGAATTAAATGGTGTACACAGTATCAAATTTTTTTTTTTCAAATCTTACATTTGATAGGATTGGCTGTATCAAGCAGACCAGGGGCTTGTACTCAGAAGCAATTACTGTCTACCAGGCCGTCCAGGAACTCTCGCCGGACTATGTCCCAGCGTTGACTGGTGAGGGCAATGTGCAGAATTTTCTTTGCTGCTTTTCACACCCACACATTTTTTGTCCCCTAAAAGGGATTATGTTCTCATCTGCTTGGGAAAATTGTATATTTTATATCCCAAGAACCCAGCTGATCTAGTTATCTCTCATTGACTCTATTTCTTAAATTTGGTAGAATTTGTGGACCCAATGCATTATTATGTAAGTATGCAAAATATGTAATATCATATGTGTTATTTTAGAGAAAGCATTTTGTGATTTTAAATTTGTAAGAGCATTTATAACTGATCGAAGTAAGTACACTGTAAGTGAAAGTGTGTGTGCATGTGTACATGGATACATGTGTGTGAACTAGTAAGTGTGTATACTGGTATCTGTGTGTGCTGGCATTTGTCCTGAATCACACACAGTCAAATTATAAAAGATTGCCATGTTTTTATAACTCTGCATGTCAAATGACATGCTGAAATCAGAGCTTGATGAAGAGTGTTCTATCCACTGTCGCACCATACCATGTACTCTGTAGGTCAGGGTGAGACCCACCTCCTGTTGGCGAGGGCAGGCCTCAGAGAGTTCTTCCATGCCAGGGCTGTATCCCACATTCAGCAGGCTATCGGCGTCCTCACCCGGTGAGTACCTGTAAGGGGTCGACTGGCGACCATCTTGATGTTAACCTGTTGAAGACGAGTCCCAAGTATACTCACGCAGGTGTCGATGGGAAATGCGTGTTGTAGCAAAATCAGCCCGTCCTCAATGGGTTAAGATAATTCAGGGCTGGCAGTCATAGAGTACACCCTCGAATGCTTACCTATGTGTGGCTACTTGAGGATGTCTGCAGCCTAACCGTTGTCATGCTTTGTTTGCTGATGAGCATGGGCACTGGAGTGCTTTCTTTGCTGTATATTGGCACAATATGTCTCAGAAACAAATTGTCAATGAATAGAGATTATCTAATCTCTATTTTGTATATGAATAGAGATTACCTAATCTCTATTTTGTCTCCATGGCCTATCTGTTGGACTGAGGCTTATATTGCTTATACCCGAGTGGGCTTGCTAACCTTTACAATGCAGGTCAAGTTTGGCTTGATCACTGAATGCCAATGAAATGCTTGGTAACTCTAATAGGCTAAGTACAGTAGCTTGGCACATAGAGGTTAAAGTTTCACACTGAAATAGAGAGTTTAAACCTTTGGATTGAATTGGAATATCAGTAGTTCAAGCGTTAAGATGAGGTAAAGAATTCATTTTGATCACAGCTTTTTGACAAATTCCTGTGGCATCTTGTATGGCAGGAACTATGTAACAACATAACATGCGATTTGCAGAAAGACTTTTACTCTGCGAAACACAATGGCCCGAATTCACAAAGTAAATAAGATTGACAGATTGCGTACACCAACAGACGTCCAGTAGCAAATGTGCATTGATAGGCACATGTCAAAGGGACGCCTACATTGTTTCATGCTTATTTTAGACCATGGTCTGAGTTTAAACCACCTTTGTGAATTTGGGCCAATGGGAATATCTAACAGTCAACTGTGAATGGTTCATTGGAGTGATCATTAGGAGTTTGTAAACTTTTGAGTTTTTTTTTTATTTTTTATTGGAGAAAAAACATAATTAGCACACATAAACAAAACAATACATGCATTATCATTTTAGTAATGATGTCACTTGCATAAATACAGCAACATCAACATCTGTGTGGATGTAAGTTCTGTTGCTAAGACAAATTACATTATATGTGGTTATTACACTGGAGAATTTGTATGTAGATAATCATGTTGCAATACCTACTAGATGTGGGCTGTACAGTACACTCTTTGCAACATTTCATTGTACATAAGTTGCAGTTGAAATTGATTTTGTGTATGTTTTCTTTTAGTGCAATTCTCCTGCGACCAGATCTGAGTGGTGTGTGGAAACTTCTCGGAGATGCTTGCACCTTGGTGGCTCCCTTACATGACAACCTCATCAGGTAACGGGTGGAGAAGAGTAGGATGTTATTTTGTGAGTTTGAATAGAAAGTGCAGAAGTAACTTAAAAGTATGTACCTGGTATTCCATCTGCAGCTTTTGATAGAAAGTTTGCATGAGAGATATGTCTTTGTGTCATCGAATCAAGTCTTTACATACCAACTCTGTAAAATACACTCGTTTCCAGCAAAAGTAAAAATTGATAGTAGTGAAGGTTAATGTTTGGTACTGAAGCAGGAATAATTTCTGATTACCAGAGATATATCCCAATTTATGTAGGGCCAGACAAAAACAGCCACTAAACATGCTGATATTTTCGCATATGGTTATTTTAGTGAATGACATTTGTTCAGACATTTTTGTGAGTCTTCTCATTTTCATGATAATTGGAAAAAATAAACAGCCAACAGAGACGATCAGAAGAAAGTTTGACTTCTCGCACAAACTGTTTAAAACATTGTTTGAAATGAGATCAAAGCTCTCAGGAAAAAAAACCCAAAAGTGCCAGTATTCTAAGGATTTGAGCAGGGGGCCTGAAAACATGGTATCAGGATTCTACTAGCAGTGGGGTAGTAACTTGATTTTACAACGCTAGTGTGCTGGCATGGGACAGTATGTGCAGGGCAATTTTTATTTTATTTTATTTCATTTTTAAAGATATTTTTGTGCATAGTTTTTTTTTTAATGGAGAGCCTGTTTGTGAAATTTGTGAGAATAGAACCACAGCAAAAATTTCAGTAAACACTGTATGTTGTCATTGATTATGATAAGTAGAATCCTTTAAGTACCAAGACTGTGCCTTTAATTTGTCCACATTTTCTGCAGCATTTCAGTTGATGGAGCCCTTCAAGGAATGCAGGAGGGGAAGAAAGTGACGGTGGGAAAGGGGAAGCTTCTAGCCTTGGGTGGAAGGTAAGACACAAGCCTTGCTCTAGAGTAATTATCTCTGTGACAGAGTGCCTATTTGCAGCAGGGGCAGTATTACTTGTTGATGAAACTGCTCAATCAGGTGCGAGAGTACTCTCACTTCCCATAGCACGTGCAAGTACAAGTGTAACTCCCGCTTTTGTTCTAAAGTGGGACTGAGCACACTTGACGCTCTTTAGTGCTGTTTTATTGATGAATAAAATTGCCCCTGCCGCAAATAGGCACCCTGCCACAAATAGAAAAAATTACTCTAGAAGACGGTAATATACAGATTAATACCATACAAAGAGGATGGCAGAACTGTCATCAAGATTGGAAATGAAAATGAGAAATTTTATATGGAACTGGAGTGTAGTGTCACAATGTTTTCTCCAAATAGTGATGGGATAGAAGTTGCAACCATGTGTAATACAATTTTAGCTGAGGTAATCACATCTGACATTCAGTAACTCACAACTCTTTCATTGGAATGTGCACAGGGCCACTAGAAATTTATGTCAGACCACCAAATTTTTAAAAAGTTAACTTTCGGTGGCCCGATCGGGTAACTACATGTAAATCCGAATGCATTGTTTCGTATCACTTTATTTTGGGCCAAAACATTCCTTTTCAGTCCACTAAAATGTCAAATCTAAAAATATTTTAGTGGCCTGAATGGGCCACCAGAGAAAAAAGATAGTGTTGAGCCCTGTTGTAGGTATACATTTTTGTGCTTGCTTGTTCTACTAGATGTTACGGCAAGGCCATAAGACACCAGGAGAACTGCTCCAGCCTGTGGCATGACCTGGCAGTCAGCTACCTCCACCAGTATCAGTGGAGGAGAGAGAGGAGGCTGGCAAACAAAGCTCTTCAGGTGAGGCTGGGCCCCCGATATTAACCCACAGTCTCCAAGATTGAGTGATAGTCCACTGAATACATGCCACAGTGCACCTCGTTCCAGTGTTCAATGGGTTAAGCCTGTGTATCATCTCCCTGGCTGTGGCGGGGCAGACAGTAGATGTGGAAAGTGAATCTTCTTCAGATTTTATTTATTTTGTTTCATATTTTGTTTTGTTTGTTTGTTTGTTTTTAGCCTAACAAGTTATCCTGAACACCTTTGAAAAGACAAAATACAGCACTCATGTCTAATTCCATCCTCCATATTGCTTACTGTATAGTGCAGATATGCACAGTCAACCTTGCTTAAAGGGGATGGCTAGTAACTGATCAGTGGGAATCAGTGGGAATGCTGGAGGATGATTGTTCCGATCCTTGTGGGATTCATTTAAGAGTATGTTATATTTCTATTGTTGTGTGAAAATCATTTGCTTCAGTTTATTCTCATATTCAAGTAATGTGCAGTTTAATGTTTCCAGGTTAGCGTGCCTGGTCATTAATTTGCACATTACTTGAATATGAGACAGTTCTGAAGCAAACAATTTTCACACAACAGTAGTATATACTCTTAAATGAATCCCACAAGGATTGGAACAATCATTCCTCAGCATTCCCACTGATTCCCACGTATCGGTTACCAGCCATCCCCTTTAAGTTGACCTTGCATAAGTCAAATAATCGCCTAAGTCTAAGGTCTCTTCAAGTCCTCTTCTCTTTTTATTCTAATGATTTTATTCCTTCATATTAAAGTCAAATTTTCTCTAAGTCAAAGCAATTTCTGTAGTCCAAATAGATTTACCTGAAGCAAGGTTGACTCTAATACAAGTTTTCCTCAGTAACAACCATTGTAACCTCTTCTCTGAGTGCTGTATGTCACTTTTCTCTCATACCATGCAGTGCATCAAGAAAGCCATTTCTCTGGACGCGACAAACTACATCCACTGGACATGTCTGGGGGTCATAGCTGCCCAACCCGGTGAGTCTCGAGAGTTGTAGAGTATCAGAAGGAAGGAGTGCAGTATCGAGCACTGAATCCTTTTCTAGCACTTTGAAGAAACACAGGCTAATGTGTTCCATGTTTATTCCTAAACCTGACATACCCTTCACAGCATGCATTTCCCCACCCCCACCCTAACAGTTCAAACATTTATTTATTTTTTATTATACACTTTGATATGTTTAATAACTTGCATTTGTTGGTTGACTCTCACTTTCATTTTGTTGCCTCTTCTTGGTACATCAGGTTAGGACTCGCTGCTTGGTCAGCCCCCTCCCTCTTGATGTTGCTATTTCACTCTTTTCCTTTCTTTATCCCTCTGTTGTTCCTTATCTTGTTTGATGTTGTCTCCCTATTCATCCTTATCCTTCAAAGGTTGCCCCCATGGTCCTCGGGATAATCACTGACCCTCCTCTGCCTTTTGTCTGTCCACCCTCCTTTAATCCCCCCTCCCTTTACCTGTTGGGCTCCTTGCCCATAACCTCCAACCCTCCCCTTTTGTTTTCTTTGTTCTGTTTCCCTAGCCCTCCCCTGACTGTTCTTGTTGTGTGTAGTCCTTATATATGATTGCTTTCCCTGCCTGTTTGTCATTTGTGACCCTGCACCTCAAAACAAACAAAAAGTCGCCAGACATGAATTTCTAGTTAAGACCATATTCTGAAAGAGCAGACTTTAAGCTTTAAAATGATGTATAACTCAAATCAAATGGACTCTACTAACCTATCTAAATATTGGAAAGAAAGCACAAACTCAGGAAAAGTGTGAACTGAGTAAAGAGGCTCTGAAGTACAGTGTCTATTCAAGCGCTTAATCTTTACCAAACCGTGCTGGCTGTGCGATGAATGGGACAAAAAACAGGAAGTTAACCACCAGAGTAACAACAATGAAGGAATTATCAGATTAAACTGAAATTGAGCATGCCTCATTAACACATTCTGTCCATAATTGATGCCAACTTTCAAAGCAGTAGCATTATCCTTTCAAAAGTTATTAGAGTTGAAAGTGAAGAGTGTGGACAAAGGTTTTCAGAAATGAAAAGGAATTCTAAAGACACACCTAATCACACTATTCTACCAAAAAATGTTCGAGATAAACTGCTAAAAAAAACACACTTTCCTGCCCGTTTTATGATACTAAATTTTAGTATAATGTAAAAGAAGACCTGCTCTTTCAGAAAATATGAAAAAGTCAAGTTCGGCTAGGTTGACCCATTTCATTTATTTTCAGTCCTCACGTAAAATGAGTGTGTGCGACTTTATGTTCGTTTTGAGGTGCACGGTCACATTTTGCCTCTGTCGAACATTCTGCTAGGATTGAAAGCTCATGACCCTTTTGACTCCACAAATTTGAGTTGATACAGAATGGATGCTGGCAGTCCTGTCATGTCTCCGTTCACCATGAAATCCTCATAAAACTTTCAATGATGTATGATTTGTCAAACTCAATTTCAAAAGCCCTCCTACAGTGATTAAAGCTGGCAACCAGATAAATAGGTGAAGATCTGGCTTCAGAGTCTCTATACTGTCAAGCATGTAGGGAAGGGGGGCAATTCAGCATTGACTTGAAGGTCAGTTTAAAACACAATAGATACATCTGTGCATGCAGTTTGGAAAATATAATGTTTAGAATTTATGGGTAAGATGTAGTTCAGTTATCAAACTGTCAATTTTTGTCTCGCCCACCGGAGGTGAAGGCGAGACTATGGGATCCAAATGGCGTCCGTCCGTCGTCCGTCCGTCGTCCGTCCGTCGTCCGTCGTCTGTCACAAATGTTAAAGTTTACCTGCAAGACTCTCTTATGATGCATAACTTGGCAACTGTTACAGCAATGGCAGCCACACTAAGGTGATAGAAGCACTAGGGGTATCTTCATGTTATGGTGTTGTCGGAGGTCATGTGATGATGTCAAAGGTCATTTGAGGTCATATATTAAAGAGTATGTGCAAGACTCTCTTTTCTATGTTAAAATTTACCTGCAAGACTCTCTTTTGACAAATAGCTTCACATAAGTTGCTTGGATTACAACCTAACTTGGGTCATAGATGTACTGGGGGTACCTTCATGTTATGGTGCCGTTGGAGGTCACAGGATAAGGTCAAAGGTCATTTGAGGTCATACGTTAAAGTTTACTTGCAAGACTCTCATATCACACATAACTCGACACATGTTGCTACAATGGCAATCAAACTTGGGTGATGGATGTACTGGGGGTACCTTCATGTTATGGTGCCGTAAGAGGTCACATGATAAGGTCAAAGGTCATTTGAGGTCATACGTTAAAGTTTACTTGCAAGACTCTTATCACACGTAACTTGACACATGTTGCTACAATGGCAATGAAACTTGGGTGATGGATGCACTGGGGGTACCTTCATGTTATGGTGCCGTAAGAGGTCACATAATGAGGTCAAAGGTCATTTGAGGTCATACATTAAAGTTTACTTGCAAGACTCTCTTATCACACGTAACTCAGCACACGTTGCTACAATGGCAATGAAACTTGGGTGATGGTAGATGTCTCTTGGGAAGTTGAAGGTAACCACAAGGTCAAAGGTTACAGACGGGGGTCAATGAACTTTTAGGGCCCAATGTTAAGTTTTTAGGGCGCATTTCATTTATGGCTCATAACTTTTGATCCCTTTGTCCGTTTGTGACCAAACTTGGATGGAAGATGTCCCTTGGGGAGGTGAAGGTCGTCACAAGGTCAAAGGTCACAGACAGGGGTCAACAAACTTTTAGGGCCCAATGTTCTGTTTTTAGGGCGCGTTTTGATTGTGGCTCATAACTTTTGATCCCTATGTCCGTTTGTGACCAAACTTGGACGGTAGATGTCCCTTGGGAAGTTAAAGGTCATCACAAGGTCAAAGGTCACAGAAAGGGGTCAACAAATGTTTATGGCCCAATGTTAAGTTTTTATGGCGCGTTTCGATTATGGCTCATTACTTTTGATCCCTTTGTCCGTTTGTGACCAAACTTGGATGGTAAATGTCCCTTAGGGTGTTGAAGGTCACCACAAGGTCAAAGGTCATAAGCAGGTCAATTAACTTCTGGGAGTTATAAAAAATATTAATTCCTTGTACGCGAATGGGCGAGACACAATTTGGCGATTGCCTTGTGTAAACCAGTAACAAATTTCCTACTTCTCAGTCAAGTGATCTTTTATTCAGAATCATAATCTGAATGTGTGAATTAATGAGGGTATTCTGCTGATTTGGCAAATATTACATATTTCCAGACTGCCACCTGTCATTAATTTACATTTCAAATTTTCAGCCATTGATGATCCTGGCCTGGCACAGCATGCATTCATCAAGTCCATACAGTTAGAGCCAAAGGTAAGATATAATGTATATTTCATATGTTTTGTGATTTGTTGTTGCTACTTTTTGTAATTTACTGAAATTTACAAAATTAAAGACGTGTCAGAATTTTGCTTGAGAATAACTATTGTTGTTCGTGGTTTTTTGACATTCCACGGTCAAAGTTATTGGTTAGGTAATTTTTGTGAAATGAATGTTTCTGCAATGCAATATAAATCCCTTTTTTTTCTGCAAGTAGAGGGAGCATATCTATGGATTAATTTTTCTGCCAACTTCACATTGCACAAGAGAATGGGACATACCCTGGAACTAGAGGCAGCATTACAAATTGATTTCACTACTTGCTATCATTTGCTTTGGTATTCAGAATGCGATGGCTTGGACCAACTTGGGCACCCTCTATTTATCCCATGGCAATCTGGAGCTCGCCAACAGAGCCTTTGGCGTGGCCCAGTCTCGCGATCCAGATTATGTGCAAAGCTGGATTGGTCAGGTAAGTCTGCGTCGCTTTCCCACCAAGAACTATAGACTCCCACACCCCATTTTTATTGCAGAAAAAAGAAAAGAAAAACAAGAAGTGAGCTGCTGGACCCACTTTGAGAGCCCCTGTTAAGAATGAATGGCTATTCTATTATATATGGCCATTTGAAAATTTGTTGTAACCATTTCTGTTGTTGTGGGTTTTGATTGCCCAAGGTTATCCTCATACATCAGTTCATATCCATTTCTCATGACATTGACCTGCATGCTGTATTACCGCATTACACGTTATATACCAGGGGGGTGTTTCATAAAGCTGTTTGTAAAGTTACAAACGACTTACAAGTGACTGGTGATCAGTTCTTGTGCTGATTCATGGAAATTCTGATAAGTATAGCACATCAGAACTGATCACCAGGCGCTCGTAAGTTGTTCGTAACTTTACGAACAGCTTTATGAAACAGGGCCCAGGACATAAAAGACCCAGTAGCATGGGGAGACATGGATGGCCCAATCGAATTGATCTTCATTCGTTGCCCACAAGGGTACACTCAAATAGTGTCTATCAGCAAATATGTACATCGAAGTGTACACTCAATTATAACAGTCAACTCCCATCGAGATTCTTCGGCTATGTGTGTCAAAGACTTTGTACATAGAGATCAGTGATAAAGCCGTACACAGTTGTTACGGGGATTCTTGTATATTCTGAACCAGGCCAACCTTACAACTTCATGGTATCTCCACACTACCAAATTAACCCATTGAGGACGGGCTGATTTTGCTGCAACATGCATTTCCCATAGACACTTTCCTGAGTATACTTGGGACTTGTCCTCAGTGGGTTGAGACCACGTCATCCTGGATAAATCAAAAATATCTGCTTCCAGGTCAAATAGTAAACTGGTCTTGAGATCATGGCCAGCATGTGGCACATTAGTGTCATACCAAAAAAAATGGCTCAGACTATCTCTGAAACCACCTCCCATGGGTGGTCCTAAAGATGGATCTGATGGAAGTTGACCTTTGCTTGAAGATGATCATTCAGAGTTTAATCATGCCACAAGTGATGACAATCAATGGTAGCCGAGAGAGCTAGTTCAAATGGTTCCATGACATTTGCTCCTGCGACAATTACTCCCATGATATATCTGCATGCTAAGCCAAACGTGAATTCAACCCGTAAACATAACCCTAACCCTAATCCTAATTCTCACATCAAACTAAACCTAAAACCCTATCACAACCCTAACCCTAACCCTAAGTCCTTAGAGAAAATAAGACCGGAGCAATTGTCGCAGGAGCAAATGTCGTGTCACCAGTTCAAATATATACTTTGTCAAGGTGTTATTGATATTACTTTTTCTTTTTTAATGTGTTGCTAGGGAATGATTGCTGAGACCATGGGCAGAGAGGAAGCGATGGATCTGTACAGGCACACCACGGAGTTGACAACTCATGTAAGTTAAAGTTAACTTCATAAAAACTGTTGTGTATTTTGAATGCAGAATGTTGGACTTTATAGACTGGAACCCATCAGCAATGCATTACCTCTTTAATGTTATGACATGTAGCATACATTAAAGTAAGCTGCCTATAAAAGATACCATCTTTTGATGAAATCCATCTTCCAAACTCTCGCAGTCAAGCAGGTATGTTGTGACCCTTGACTGCTTAGCCTTTGTAAGAACTGCCATTTATAAATCTTTTGCAGGGCTTTTTCATAGTATATCACAAGCATGGCATTGAGGTATTTAGCTTGTTGTACAGCTGTAGGTATTTTGCTGAGGTGCATCTTTAGCTCATTCATATAGAAATGGCTTCTCATTAGCATTTGTGACCCTGCATCACAAAACCAACAAAAAGTCGCCAGACATGAATTTTTAGTTAAGGACAGATTCTGAAAGAGCAGACTCTGAGCTTTAAAATGATGTATAACTCAATTCAAATGGACTCCCCTAACCTACCTAAATACTGGAAAGAAAGCACACACTCACGACTCAGGAAAAGTGTGAACTGAGAAAAGAGGCTCTGAAGTACAGTGTCTATTCAAGCGCTGAATCTTTCACCAAGCTGCCCTAGCTGTGCGATGAAAGGGACAAAACATAGGATGTCAACCACTGGAGCAACAACAATGAAAGGATTATCAGATTAAGCTTAAATTGAGCATGTTCTATTAATGCATTCTGTCCATAATTATTGCTAACTTTCAAAGCAGTAGCATTAATTTATCTAAAGTTATTAGACTTGAAAGTGCAGAGTGTACAAAGAATTTCAAGAAATGAAAGGGGACCTCTAATACAAACATGTTCATTCTACTCTCCCTAAAAAAGGGGTTGTACAAAAACTGCTGAAAACACACTTAACCATTCATGTTATAATTCCAAACTAAAGAATAAAGTAGAAGAAAGATAGCTCTTTCAGAAAATATGAAAAACTCAAGATTGATTTAGTTGACCCATTTCACCTGTTTTGAGTCCTCACGTAAAATCAAGGGGTGTGACTTTTTGTTTGTTTTGTGATGCACGGTCACATTTAGTTAATCTCGACAAGATATGACATCAATGTAAGGCAGAAAATGCATGTGAGCATAATGCCAAAAGTCACAGTTTGACAAGAAAGCTAAGATGATGTAGTTGGGACTGGAGGAGAGTCTTGTATATTTGTGGACAGTATACATCTGTGCTTGATTACCAACTTCACTCATTTCTGTGCCCAAGCATTTAGCTTAACTTGCCATCCTTTTTGTCAGCATAGAGTAATCCATCCAAACTAGACCTAGTTGTAAAGCTTGCAAGCCCACTCAGGTGTAACAGTGTGCCTCAGTCCAACAAGGAGGCCATGATGACACAGTGGGATTAGTTGGATTAAGTACTCTCTATTCACTGGCAATTAATTTCCAGACATCTATACCAATTAGTGATGAAAACACTCCAGTGTGTGTGTGCCAGTTGGTGAGCAAAGCACAGGAAGTGTTGAGAAAGCAAGGCATTGAATGTGACTGGTGCTCAACCACTGATCTCTATAAAGAAGTATCTGGATATCTCATTGGCAAATCATTTTGAAGCCACAGTGCCGCCATCTTACCATGCACATCGCCCATAGTCTTGTGTATGGAGCTCACATCACATGATCTTGATGACAGTCTCTGCTGGAAAATGCATGCAGGTTCCCATAGATTGTGCTTGGTAACATGGCGGCGTGGTGGCTTCAATTGTTTGTACAGCATGCATGGGCGAATGAGATATCCAGATACTTCCTCATGAGATCAGTGTGCTGAACGCAGTTCTGTGGGAGTTTAATATCATCCATTTTGTTTGGCTGCCACTTGCAGGTGGAAGGGGGCCTGGGCTATGCCGACCTGGTCTGCGGCACCATCCTGGATGCGGCCCTCGACAAGAGATCCGAGCTCTACCGCTTCAACATCACCCAGATGAGGGCTGTTCCCGCAGCAACGGCTGCCGTCGGCAAGGTGGCTGGTACGTTAATTACCCAGAGAGGATGCCACCTGACGATACTTTGCAAAGCAGGCTGAATGTGATGCATTAAATACCCAGTACATTGTATGATATTTTGACAAAGCCCACGGACAAAATGTCATTGCACTGGTGTTGATGTGAGTAGCAGATACGTGTTAATCAATTTTAAGATATAGCGTGTGCCTGCAATGTTTAGATAAAATTCATAACTATTCATCTCACTTGCTTTGGTCAGACCGGGTGCAGATGAGTGCTGAGGCCCACACCCTTCATGGGATCCTGCTGGAGAGAGAGGGACTGCACAGGGCTGCAGAGAGTGCCTTCAAGAGGTAAGGTGCAGGGCGTGACTGTCACTGTGTTGTGGTGTGGGGAAACTATTCACTCTTCAGTGGTATTGCAAATGTGACTTTGTATCCCCAAACCAACAAAAACTTGCCAGATGGATTTCTGAATTTCAGTCAAAAATCTGAAAGAGGAGATCCTTTGCTTTCAACCGCAAGGGTCAGCCGTTGGTGAGAAGAAGTGATTTGTAATTAAGGGCCCATTCATGTGCACTGAGTTACCCTTTCACTGCTACTTCACACATTGCCAATTAACCCTCTCAGGACACTGCTGTAAAATACTATTGATATCTAATGGTGTCAAGTTGGTTCTCGTAGTGATAGGGGATACAGACTGTCATTCATATTGATACACAAAGAAACTGAAGAGACGATACCCATTGTACTTAGACAGTTAAAGCAATGCTTAAATGCTTCTTGGTGTGATAGTTACATCTATTGTTTTGCTTACCAAATCTGACCTGAAGAGTGGAATGTTTAATTCTTTCTTTTTTTCAGAGCTCTAGAGCTGGCGGTAAGTGGAGGAGATGTAAAAGCCATCAACACAGCTTTAGCCAACCATGGAAGAGTCTTAAGGTATCAACAAATTTGCCAATTGATATGTTTTTGTGATATTTAGTTTGTATGTTTTTGCATTCAAAATATGTAAGATATACATTTTTAATTATTATTTATACATTTGAAATGAAAATTTTATGTTTCTGTGCGTCACTACCTTATTGCTCTACAAAGGGTGCAGCTTTTTGTTACAGATAAGCTACTAAAGAGTACTATATGACAATCTGACATATATTTTTTTGATTTAGAAGTCTTAATATTAAAGTCCCCTTTTCATTGGGATTTGATTGAGTAGTTAGGTGCCAATGCCTTTAAAAGATTTTCCAGAAGGCAGTAATAGGTTTTGCATGACTACATTATTCCATGGCTGTTTCATCTGATCACTGACAAAGATTTGAAGTAGTATTGAAAGTGACCAGAAACTTTATGAACACAAACAATCTCTTTCTCCTACTTCTTTGGGCGTTGCCCATCTTCCACCTCACCAGTTCTCTTGGAAGAGTGGAGGAAGCTAAAGAGGAGATGAGACGCATCACCCCTCTCAACGACACTCGTGATATCCTTGCCATGGCCCTGGCTCTCTATAGAAACCAAGAGTGGCCGCAGGCCTGTTTGGGTATGTATGCTACAGGCTCAGAGCTTTCTTTCATGATCACAATGAGTAAGTCAGAAGATGAAAAATATGTGTGTGAAAAATGTCACCAATTTTCAAATCACTGATGTATTCTTGTGTTGCATTTCTTTACTTTTTTGTAAAAAGGAAAAGTTTGCTTTTGAAATTGAAAAAAAAAATGAAATCAGATTCCTCTAAAATGTTACGAAGCATGCTTCGTATGTACCATTTCATCATTAAAAAAAGTGTGTTTGTTTTCTGTGTATTTTCTTAGTGTGTATACAAGGTTGTATGTATGTGCAGAGGATAGCAGCCCTGTGTTCCTACAGCTCTGAAGTTAAATGTTAAAATCTTTGCAGCCAGATAAATTGTGAAAGAAAAAAAAATCATGTTAATCTATGTGAAGGGTCATTAATTGGTTTATTTCAGCAACTGCAGTTACTACAGCTTCATGGTTTGTCAAATCTCATGATTTTCCCTTTTAAAGTTTTTGATAACTTTTGCTTTAGTAATTCAAAGTAATATGTCTTTGCTTTATAGCATAATTATTTGTGATTTGTAGCAAGTTCTCTTCTTCCTTGCTTTTTGTAAGCTGTCAGACAAATTGTGGGTACATTTCATTGTGAGTTATATGCTTTTTGAGTGGTGTGTAATGAGAACCTGATAATTACATGAACAAAATGATTGAATGGCTACGTGTGGTATCTTTGAGCAGCTTACGAGCAGGCTTCAGAGCTGACCACTGATGAGGCTGAACGGTCAGAGATTTTGACCGCCCAAGCCATGGTGTCTGTCCAGTGCGGGGACATCGATACTGCCAAGACGCTCCTCTTCAAGAAGTAAGGCACCGGGAACTACTCAAATCTTCCTCAAAAAAGTTCGCTACTATAAGACCAGAAATTTGTGTGTGCATTTTAATTTCGTAATTTTCGCGAGAGCCATGATTTTCGGAATTTTATTGCGTGCAAAAGTTCTTGTTTACACTATATGCATTGAATGCCAGTGACAAATTGCAAAAATTTCATGCTGCATAAAAGGCAGTCGGCTCCAATTTGTGAAAATTTCACACCGCAAATAATTCTGATTTGACAGTATTGTTACGGGGATGTTTTCCCAAACATATATTGTAATATATATACAATGTAATAATTTATTCATAGTGAATGCAGATAGATCAGCAAAACACTCAGTTAAAGTTTTAGGAATGTCGGATAGTACATTCAAAGGTTGTTAATTTTTCAAAGTTTGGGTTAATTCCATGTGCCACCCTCTGTAATTCATCTCTACAATAATTTATGATGCGCAGTTGTGGAACGATATTGTAGAAAATGAAACAGAATTTGCAAAAATTTATGTTTCTAGAACATCAAGGGAGCACTTGACCTTCAACATTTGCCCTTACATACTGTATCTCCGTAGCAAGTCATTGGAATGTATTTACACATTGAAGACAAGGAAAAAAACTTGGATAGTTTGTGTATGATCATTATCCAAATCCAACCTGGCTACATCTCAGTGAACAGGTTTGGTTGCACTTGTAGGCTTGATATAGCAACATGAAGTCCTCCAAAGATGTAGGATTCTGGCTAATGAGCTACATTGCAGTTCATTCGCTACATCAGACATGCTTTCCGTGAAAAGTTTTGTGCAACTATGTTACTCTTCTGTCTCGCTTCTTGACGTTCTAGCTCCCAGCTGTCGAGACCCTGTATCCGCGGCCTGGTCGCTCTCTGTGCCCTCGGACTGCGCACCGGGGACCTGGTCCTAACCAAGGCGGCCCTGGCAGAGCTGGTGAAGCAGCCAGACCAGCACAAGTGGATCCAGGAATCTGTGGTCCTGACTGCAGCATCAAAAATCCTACAGGTACATGCTCTAACTGATGAGAGAGTACTAAGCTAGCCCTGACTGGCAGTCATATTTGATTGTAGGCTTTTAGCAGGTAATAGAAACACCAAGTTCAGTATGTGGGCCTAATGATGATGATTTTTTACTGGGAAGTTGCATGAACTAAAGATTACCTGTATGCATGTGTTGTATCCAAAATTTCATTTTTCCCTTGATGCTGACTTTACTGTCTGTGTGTCTCATTCTCTCCAGGGTAATGGCGATGAGGCACTAAAATGTTTTATCAAGGGTCTCAAGAAGTAAGTATTCAATTGCCTATTCCTATGGGAGCATGATCAGTCCAATGTAAAGTGTACAGAAGTTTAAGAATCTTGTAGAGAATGGTTCACAAACTTTGTAAGACAAAGGATCAAAAAATCTTAAAATCCCTCTGAACCTGAAAAAATAAAAATCTCAGAAAAGAAAAGTGTTTTTATTTTATCATTTACTGGTTCTTCCAGACTCTAATAGATAATGATCACATCAGATGTGACAACCCATGTAGGCCTCCTGTGTACTTGCAGTCCCCCTCTGCTGATACATATGAAAAATTCTGTCCATTTCATTTTGTGTGTGTGTGTGTGTGTGTGTGTTAAAAAGTAGGGGAAAATATAGATATGATGTGAATTAGCTGAGAACATGACCAGAATTATGTATTTATACTTCCTCCAGTCCAAGACCTACCATACAGTATGTTTACCCCAATAATCCAGAAAAGAAATGTGCTTGATTTCTTACCAATATGTGCAAGAGAATACACAAACTAACACAGTACTCACAATCTGTGAGTGAAGCTCGGCATACAGCTGTATCTATTAATGCAGAAGATATTGGTTCGCTGATTTTAAAATGACCTGTATTTCATTTGGTGTGACCATTTAGGTCAAATTTTGCCAAAACATTACTTTTTGTTTCAACAATAATTTGCCATAATGGAATACCTGTAACAGATGACTTATTTTGGCCTCATAATAGAATTATGTGGATCTACTTCAGTATTTGAAAACTGTTGACATGAAGAATGGCTGTTGAATGTAAACATTTGAACTTTTAACATCTCTTCTCAGCTGTCCCAGTAACACTCCTTTCCGAGCTCTCACAGCTGAGGTGGCTATCCTTCTAGACCCGTCTTCCACCACGGTAAGATTGAAGAAGACTTTTTTCTTAAATGATAGTCATCATTCAGTGATATGTTAGACACATAATTCCCTACTTTACCACAGAACTACCAATATTTGACTTCTTCCTTGACTGCCTTCAGAATATTTCAGGATTTATTCCAGTCCCAGAATTTCTCTGGCCATTATCTGAGTGAGGTAGCAAGTTATACCAGGTAACAAATCTATGTATGTAGATACTCTTTATTATCCTTGATAGCAAAATTGTTGCAATGGTAGTTTAGGAAATGGGACTGAATGTGTTGAACATGAACTCATACATAGACTGATGTATGGCTTGTATCGAAGTAGTTCAGGAAACTGAAGAACTTGATATATAGGTTTTGGTCGTTGATAGTCCCAAACAATTAGGAACCCAGAATTACCGTCACCAATGTAGGGAAGTTTATCTAATGCATCAGCGAATGATGACTTTAAGTCTGTATGATGGTATCCCTGGTTCCATTACATTTGCTCCTGTGACAATTGCTCCCATAAAATATCTGCACACTAAGCCAAATTTAAAACCTACCCACAAACATAACCCTAGCCCTAATCCTAATCCTCACATCAAACTAAACCGTAAGCCCTATCACAACCCTAACCCTTACCCTAAGTCCATGGAGAAAATAAGACCGGAGCAATTGTTGCAGGAGCAAATGTTGTGTCACCGTTATCCCCGCATTCCTGTTCCCTGAATAATCTCTTGACAAAGGTCCATGGGGATATTGGATGTCCCAACCAAATAAAATATGATTATCTGAACTATCCTGAAGTGCAGGGATTAGTGGTATATTTGATATGGAAATGAAAGTGGCTGAATTGAATTGCTGTAAAAGAAATATGATAGGCCATTATATCTTACTGTCCTTCGATTCCACTTACACATGTTTTACATAATTAGTGGTATATAACAGTTTAAAAAAGAGTGTTAAGTTTGTGTTTTTCTCTCTGTACTTCCCCCATAAAATGCCTCCACATATGTCATGTCAAGAGTGGTGATATACATGTATATTCTTATGGAAGTCTTCTGAAATATTCACTTTGCTATCCAGTTTAAAGTTATACTTTTGCATGTCATATCATCGCTGGGGCGACAAGACCTCGTATTGACAAAATGTCAAATGTTCAAGAGAGCCAAGAAACATGACGGCCAAAGCACTATAGCAAATGGGATAGCCTTTCCTTTGACATGCCGTGGTGGCTTCATTTTTGGAATAATGCAGTTGGGATTTGGACAGGACATCACTTAACCCATTATTTGACCAATAATCCAAAAAAGTAATTTTTACCAAAATTTCAGATACAAGGTCTTGTCACCCCAGCGACGATGAGTGTTTGTAGAATTTATTTGTTTCTATTTCCTCATCCTGCAAATTGCTTCTTTTAAACACATTTGAAAGGTTTCAAAGGTTAAAGAATATTTTTGTTTCTGTACAACTCTTTTCTTTCTTTTTATTTTCCAGCTTGCCTCGGCATGCTGTCGCGTTGCACAAAGGCTTGGCTCCACACAAATGGTATAGACATGACACATCGGCAACTTTTTTTCTTTAATAATAGTCTTATTTACCAGTATATATATATATGCACATTGACAAGGGTACACTTGTTTTCTTTAGACCTTGCTTCACTTGTTCCACCATATGTTACCATCGTATTTAATCCTCCATTCTATTCATGATATTGCGTACAAATATACCGAAAGCATACTTAGTAAAACTGCCTATTTATGTTGCTCTACTTTATGTTGCTCTACTTTATGTTACGATGGTTATTGGTGCTTTATTGTGTAAAGCTAGGTTAGATTTATAACAAGTCAATAATGCAGTGGTCCAAAGCTACATGAATAAAACAAATGCTGAAAATGTAGAGGCAGGATTTCAAACAGCATAGACTGGAGCTTTCTGTGTGGACTTGCTATTTTTATTTGAGACATTTTTTCTGCATTTCATCTGTTGCCTTACACAGAGCATACTACAAGTAGATTCATCGACAGACCTTAGCTCTGGTAACCATGGCGACCCTTCTACATGTCGATTGTCTCCTAGCTTGATAGCAGCTCAGAAGGCAGTCCACGCCATGCCCGGTAAAAGATTCTTAACTTTCAAGAAGACATAATATTCAAATGCAACTTGGAAGGTGTTTCTGTTAAATGTTTCTTATTACTCTCTACTGTCAGCTTTACACTGTAAAATCATATAAGATTTGATGTTGGTGCTATCCATAACACACAATGTAACACAGATCTTTGGAATATAAAGTTCCTGCTGGGGGGTGTTTCATAAAGCTGTTCGTAAAGTTACGAACGACTTACGAGTGACTGATGATCAGTTCTTGTGCTGAATTATGGAAATTCTGATAAGTATAGCACATCAGAATTGATCACCAGTCGCTCATAAGCTGTTCGTAACTTTACGAACAGCTTTATGAAACAGGGCCCTGTAGTGTACACAACTTCTTGCATTACTATTTTGCTGTGAGATTCTTTTTATCTTCTGTAGCGATGAGTTTGCCGTAAGTGCTCACTGTGCCAATAAGAATGCTGCAACAATAACGACATGTCTTTTATCTTTTGTGGTACTAGGTGATGTGAACAACTGGGCCCTGCTGGGGGCAGCCTGCTCTGCCCAGACCACTTGGCAGGCCCTCCACCAGAAGGATGCAGCTCTGTTGGATGTCAACCTTCAGATTTCCAAGTTCCTCCTCCAAATGAGTAAGGAATCTTTGTTTGTTCTGAGTGACAGGGGGGTTTGTTTGTCTGAACAGTTAACTCATTGCATCATGGAAGGAATGGCTCACCACGATAAAAGGGAGTTTAGTCCACCTTTTGGGAGCAAAGTGAATTAAGAGGATTGTTCTGATCATTGTGTAGGGTACATTTTCACTGGAGTGTGAAATGAGAGAGTGATCAAGTTTCAGAATGGCAAAATTGCCAATTATTTGCATGTTTACTTTTTGCTACACGTGCAGCTTTTCACTTCCAAGGATTGATCCATTACATCATATCATAAGGGGCAGGAACCATTTATTGTCCCCGCCGAACGAGTTCGAGCAGGGGACTATGAAACGGGCTCCGTACGTGTGTGTGTCCGTGTGTCCGTGTGTCCGTGTGTCCGTCCGTCCGTCCGTGTGTCCGTCCGTGTGTGCGTCCGTGTGTGATCAAAACGTTCAAAATGCTACTCCTTCGCCATTTCTAACCCAATTTTGATTCTGTTTGCTTTATATGATAGCACTACATGGGAGCTTTGAAACTTCTATACAGAATTTCAATTGTGACCTTTGACCTAGACCTTTGACCTATATTGTACATTTTGCTTCAAAATGCTACTCCTTCGCCATTTCTAACCCGATTTTGATTCCGTTTGCTTTATATGATGGCACTAGGTGAGGGCTTCAAAACTTCTACACAGAATTTTGACCTTTGACTTCTTTGACCTTTGACCTTGATTTTTGACCTATATTGTACATTTTGCTACAAAATGCTACTCCTTCGCCATTTGTAACCCGATTTCAATTCCGTTTGCTTTAAGTGATGGCACTAGGTGAGGGCTTCAAAACTTCTACACAGAATTTTGACCTTTGACTTCTTTGACCTTTGACCTTGATTTTTGACCTATATTGCACATTGCCTACAAAATGCTACTCCTTCGCCATTTCTAACCCGATTTTGATTCCGTTTGCTTTATGTGATGGCACTAGGTGAGGGCTTCAAAACTTCTACACAGAATTTTGACCTTTGACTTCTTTGACCTTTGACCTTGATTTTTGACCTATATTGTATGTTTTGCTACAAAATGCTACTCCTTTGCCATTTGTAACCCGATTTCAATTCCGTTTGCTTTAAGTGATGGCACTAGGTGAGGGCTTCAAAACTTCTACACAGAATTTTGACCTTTGACTTCTTTGACCTTTGACCTTGATTTTTGACCTATATTGCACATTGCCTACAAAATGCTACTCCTTCGCCATTTCTAACCCGATTTTGATTCCGTTTGCTTTATGTGATGGCACTAGGTGAGGGCTTCAAAACTTCTACATAGAATTTTGACCTTTGACTTCTTTGACCTTTGACCTTCATCTTTTTACCTATATTGTGCATTTTGCTACTAAATGCTACTTCCGGCGGGGACATATATTACGCACCGCGTAATTTCTACTTTTCCTTGTTTCAAAGAATTTTCTGCATCAGTAGTACAAATCTGATTTGTGTTTTAACATCTCTTTGATGCTCATCCGATATTACCTTCCATTACCTCTCAGACAAGGCAGACTCCAAACTCGCCCCATGGGTCTCCATGCACACAGTATTCTCTATGCTGCAGAGCAAGCAGTGGGACGAAGCCGCCACTCTCTCCAAACGGGTAAGACAGGATCATGCCTCTATTCACATCAGAATGTCTGGTCTGCTTATCCTTCCATCTCAGATTTTTAGGGTTGGGTGGAGGGGACCCTCAGGGAAATTCTGCCGTCAACTTTTGGTTTCTTCGTACTTTTAGTGGTGGATGGTTTCATGGTACGCCTTGTATTCTTTCTTGGATGTTATTGTCCACATTTTGCATCTGGAAAAGAATGTATTGTGTACAGTGACAACATCCACCACTAGATGTCCTACTCTTGTGGAAACTTTCAAAGAATACATTTTCTACAGTGTATATATGCTGTAATTCATCAGCACTGTTTTGTACCTACTACATTTTTATTCATATGCCAATCTAGAGTGATATCAAATTTGATTTTAATTCTATATGAATCGATTTGCTTCATGCAACCCCAAAAGAAGCAATTGATAGCAACCATAAGATCAATTGCCTTTAAAGTTACCTCCAAAGGGTTATAGGCAATGAGGATAAAATGCCTTGCCCATAGAGCACAACAGCTGCAGCCAGGGGAGTCAGACCAGGGACCTCGTCTTCATGCAAAATTGATGTACTCCTACTATCATTAACAGTGATGCTGAAGTATTTGTGTTCTCTTTTATCAAAAGTGTCAGGATGCTTACATTTGATATACACAGTTATGCAAACAAACCGTCGCTTGCCCGGAAGAAGGGAACGAGCACCGAATTTCATCAAAATATTCAATTTTTTAATTTTAACAGAAAATGATAGGGAATGTAAAGAAGTTTTATGAGATGTTACTCAAAATCTCAAAATGAACGTCATTATGACGTAATCAATGAATTGTAGAAGGAAACGAGCTCCCAAAGCCGAAAAGTCTTCCCGGTAAAAGGGAACGAATGCATACGCGCCGTTTTCCCGGTCAACGATAATCGCAGACGTTTCCCTGCAAAACGGCACGAATGCGAGTATTGGCAACAGTTTTAGTCTGCTGTGTTGAGAAAGAACTGGTAAGTTTACCGATAAAAGTTACTCAAGAAGGAATTAAACAATTTGTGTCAGTCGGTCTAGATATCTCTTTCCCAAATTTGCACGAGTCTCTGTAATAAGTAATAAATAATGCCACTTTGATCGCAAGTTTTCTCTACAAAACATAATTTACACGGTATTTCGATCACTGCGAACTACGCTTAGTCCCAAACGCAATATTTTGTGTAGTGCAGTGCAACGTGTTGTGTAAATAATAAACTTTTAAGTTTTATAAAGGGTGATGGAAATTGAACAGGTTAACTTCTAATTCTGAACGCGCAATCACAGCTGCTACTTCTGCTAGATTCTAGACTCATAGTACTAGGAATATGCCTGTCCTCAAGATTCACGATTTGATAAAGAAAAGCATTCCAATAGTCGATAGAAATACAAAAGTCAATAGAATACGAAATCCACACACACCCACAGTGCAATATCAATGCTGTGAAACACTGTACATGTACAAAGTGTATGACACGAGAGATTTTTGTCACAATTTTTTTAAAAAATGTAAACATTTTTATTGTTTAATTTTACATTTTTGAGTACAAGGTCACAAAACTGTTACCAAACAGAGATTTAGTACTTGTATCATTCAAATATTAGTTTTGATTACAAAAATAGTTTAATAAAATGAGAAATTATTTTAGATGCACATTTCAGCTGTCAAGATGCAAGTTTGGTCCTACAGTTTTTCTATGGGTTGCATGTATGTGGTCAGTATATAGCTTGTTATAACTCAACACATATGTAGTAGGTGTGACGAAATCGAAGTCTGATTTTGATTAGCCTAACTTTAAGACTCACTTCTAGTCGTAAGCCTAAGTCTTAGTTATATCCGCCGGGCCCTGTACAGATTTTTGTGAATCACTTGGATTTCGACTTCTTGTGGTAATCAGTCACCTGTCAACAAATAACGGCGAATATATCTCCGTAGCCGAACAAAACATTGGACTGGTTGGCCACTGATCAAAATGTCCGTTTGGCATTTCTACTCGCCGTACGGGCCCCGGAGTGGATCTGTGACTTAGTCTTAGGCATTACTCTTGGATCTGACATTACTCGCGTAAGTACTGGACGTAAGTGCGCGTACTGTCTGGACTAGTGTGAATTAGGAGTTGCAGTTGCTTGCCGTCGATCTATCTGATAGATGTCTAAACTACAGTGAGTCCTTCATTCTCTGAAGTCTTGATCAACGTCAAACAAACAACATGCCAAGGTCTAACTTTAGGTTTAAAATCGGTTTACTCTAGAAATAAAAATATTTAAACTGCGCTTACCCAAACTCTGCAGGCGTATTAAACGCACTTAGGCTTAGATCTAATTAAGTTGGATAATCATAAGATCTCGATCAATTTTAGGTCCACAATAATACTCGATGGATAAGAAATACAAAGAAACAAAAACAAATTAAAGTAAAAAAAATGCTCCAGATCGTTATAATGATTTAGTGACTGTCCAGTCTAGTACTGTTACAGTTTATCTAATAATCTTTAAATGCCGATTTACGCCTTCATTTAATTAGATTAAAATTTCTAGTTGACTGCTCTGACTGAAATGAAAATAGAAATTTAAAACGTGGAAACATTTCTCAGGCTTAATAAGTAGGATTAAATGCAATGAATCGATCGAAGATGGCCCATGGCCATATTTTCAAATTCAAGATCTTACAATTCGTTCAGACTACACTTGTATTTGATCGGATTAAAATTCAAATGTGCTCTTCAGCCCTTGTCGTCAACTTCCGGCATTTCAAATGAAAAAAAAAAAAAAATCATCAACGCTTTTGACTCAAATTTAATTTTTAAATTGAAATTTCTAAGTCTATATCAAAGTTTACAGATGAATGTCATTGTCTGGTATGGTAAATTGAGCTTCAAGTTCTTGGGCTCCACAAATATAAAACACTTTCAAAATAGGCTTTGGCTGATAGACCAGACATAGTACCATTAACTTCTGGTGAATTAAATTGACCTTTACTTAGAAGTCTTAAGTAGTTAATGATGAATAATGATTATTAATTGCCTCATATGCCAATGTTGCTCTATATAGGATCACAGTCTTTCTCTAAGGTCCCAGCTATTTTTTAATACTACATTAGATCTAAAGAGTTTTATGAACTATTTTATACATATATATGCAATAATTTTATGTCCATATAAATGATAAAATATTTCATAAAACTCTTTAGATCTATAAATTGATTAATTAAGTATTCAAAGAAAGATGGGAAAGTAGAGAAAGATTCATATTGATTAAGAGTAAAGATTCCTTTTGTTTTTATTTTGTTAATGATAGATCAATGGACCCAGAAGATCTCATCCTTGTGCAGTGGAAAAGAGATGGCAAAGAAAATACAGTTGCAGTGAAGGACATCATTTGCCCCGATGGACCGCCGCACCCAGGATCCACAATTATCATGGAGTGGAAGACTAGTAAAAAAAAAATGAAATATGGGAAGGCACAGTCCTCCGTGTTCCAGAGGAAAAGGATGAAGGAGAAGAAGAGGAAAGTATGATGGTGGATTCAGAGAGTTCAGAGGAAGAAGATGATAACATTCCGCTTGCCAGATTTTCTGCACAAGTAAGTTCAATTCAAACATAAAATTAATATATTTTTTTAAAAACCGTGAGTACAGTGGTGAGCAAGTTATGGTAACTGAAGTACACATATCTTATCACAATTGGCTGACAAAATTGGCATACTCACAAAATAGGCATCAAAATGTAATATCTTGTATACAGTAGTTATGATAACTCTTCAAAAATTGGAAGAATGGCATTGGGAGGGATTGATCCATTGCCTCATCACTGTTTTGATTTGTTTTATTCATGTATTTCCATAATTAGCACTTCTACCAACTACATGTAGGCCTACAACTTCTTGGTAGTCTACAGCAGATGCAATTAGCTAATAAAAGGCCACTCAAACACTTCATTCTGGGTTTGTGTGTAATTCATGATTTGTGTAATTCGTGATTTAAAGGTACAGGATTCCATCATTATCATGACTTTATTGGAACTTTGCAGTATTGTGAAAGAAATACTGATAGAGAACTGTCATACAAATGATGTAAGCTGGTAATAAGGATATCACTAAATCACTTATAAGAAATAAAGGTTAATTAGAATTTTGTCATGATGTCACATCAAATTCAGAGTAAAGAAAAACAAAAGAAAATCCCTTTTTTTTTGCAGCTTCTTGATCTGTAAAATACTGGTGGCTGAAAATTCTTTTTAAAGCATTGTTCTAAGATCAGCAGTTATCTGAAGAATTTCTTGTGTATATTTGCAGTCACTTGAAATGGGCTACTACTATTAAAATTCAATAATTATGATTTAAAACATGTTACTACATAAAGTTAAATAATGGAATTTGTTTTTAGATCCAGTTGTGTTTGTGTACTTGATTTCTCATTATGAAATTATGTTGTGTTAGGAAACATCTGCAATTTCCAGTTACATTTTATTGCTCTCTTACTTAGCCCATCAAATGTCAGAAGTAATCTGCCTTAGAATACTAATTTTTTACACTTAAAACTGTGAATGGAAAAAAAGGAATTGACCAGAATTCTTAATCATTAGATTTATTAAGCTCTATTGTCATTTTTATATCTTTTCTAAATTGTTTTTTCTTTCTACCTCACATGCATAGGTACCTTCATCAACCAGAAATGATGGGAATTCTTCAGAATCAAGTAAAGAAAATGCACTCCAGTCTGAGGTAAATGCTTGTAATTCATGATGTATTAAATGGCAGTCACAATTAACCAAGAACGTTTAAATGTGAGTAGCATTTGTAAGATTTGCAAAGCAATGGACCAGAATATTTCAACAACAACAAAAAAATACTCATAAAACAACCATTGGATATTCTTTGATATACTATTAAACTATTTATCAGGCCTAATGGTTGAGTGTTTACATTGAATGTTACATTTTAATATCCTCTTAGATACCCCCATCGAATGTCAGAAGTAATCTGCCGTATAATGTATCTGTAACACTTACAACAGCAAATGAAGAAAAAAAGTGATTCACAAGATTTCTGAATTATTATATTTGATTAGCTGTATTGTCAATTTTAGATCTTTTTCACATGCATTCTTCCCTGAACAGGCACCGTCATCAACTGCAAATGATCAGAACTCTTCAAAACCAAGTCAAGAAAAGACTCTCCAGTCTAGGGTAAATACTTGTTATTTGTTATAAAGGCAGAAATCCACCTCAATGCCATGATTATCCAAAAATAATAAAATTTAGGTTGCATTTGTGAAATTTACAAGGTTTAGGTACAGTAATAGTAGGTTTTGAGAAATATCCATAGAACAGCTGTTAGACATTGTTCACTGTACTATACTATAAAGCTTTTGTATCAGGCCTACTGCTGGTGTGTTTACATCGAATGTCAAAAGAAATCTACCTTATGTCGTTGATCTTTAACACAAGTTTGCAACACTGAATGAAACAAAAAAAAAAGGTTATTCACCAGATTTCTGAATTATTAGTTTTGAGTAGCTTTGTTGTCATTTTGATATCTTTTCTAGATGTATTTCCTTTCCATAATACTTGTAGGCACCTTCATCAGCTGCAAATGATCAGAGTTCTTCAAAACCAAGTCAAGAAAAGACTCTACAGTCTGAGGTAAATGCTTATCATTTATTGTAAAGGCAGGAGATTCACCTCAATGCCATAATCAACCAAAAACATTAAAATGTAAGTTGCAATCGTGAAATTTATAAGGTATAGGTTTTGGTAGATTTGGAATTTAAATATCCATATCCAAATGTTCGCTGTACTATTAAGTCTTTGTACCAAACCTAGTGCTGGAGTGTTTACATCAAATGTCAGAAATAATCACCTTATGATTTTTGATCTTCAACACAAGATTAAGACAGTGAATGACAAAAAAAAATGTAATTTACCATATTTCCAAATGATTAGTTTTGAGTAGTTTTGTTGTCATTTCGATATAATTTATCAGTTACCTTCTTTCCATAATAGGCATCGTCATCAACTGCAAATGATCAGGATTCTTCAAAACCAAGTCCAGAAAAGACTCTCCACTCTGAGGTAAATAGTTGTTATTTATGATTTAAAAGCAGGAGATCAAAGTTGCAAATATCCACCTCAATGTCATTAACCAGGAACATTAAAATGTAGGTTCATAAGAGATTGGACTAGATATTTAACAAATATATCTATTAAACAGCCATTAGACATGGTGGCCCGTATTCTCGAAGGAAAACCGTGGTTTAAACCACGATTTATGCAAATTTCATGGTATACCGGAGCGCCACTGCTATAACACACTCTGGCGCGTACATTTAGGTTTAATCATCCCGATGATTAGCGCTCATGTGTTGGCAAAGGACGCAAATTCCACCCTTGTTGCCATGGTTTAGACCACGGTTTATGTAAATTGACGCATAATGAATTTACATAAACCGTGGTCTAAACCATGGCAACAAGCGTGAACTTCGCGCCCTTTGCCAACACATGCGCTTATCATCGGGATGATTGGACCTTAGTGTACGCACCAGAGCGTGTTATAGCAGTGGTGCTCCGGTGTACCATGAAATTTGCATAAACCATGGTTTTAAACCACGGTTTTTTCCTTCGAGAATACGGGCCGGTGTGCTAATCTATAGTCTTTGCATCAGGCCTTGTGATTGAGTGTTTAATCAAATGTCAGAAGTACTTTGCCTTGTAACGTTGATCTTTAGTGAATGAAAAAAAAATATTCATCTACCAGGGGAGCATATCATGAAACTTGCTCGTCACCGACAGTTGTTATAAGCTACTGAAATCCTTGCATCTGATTGGCTAAGAGCACATTAATAAGTGAAATCACTGACAAAAACACTGGATGAAATGCCCACCAGATTGCTAAAATTATTAGATTTGAATAGCTGTATTTTAATTTGATGTCCATGTACATAAATTCTTTTCCATAATAGGCACCTGCATCTACTGAAAATGATGGGAATTCTTTAGATCCAAGTCAAGAAAAGACACTCCAGTCTGAGGCAAATACCGTGTACTTGTAATTTATGATTTAAAGACGAGAGATCTCACTTGCTAATATTTCCAATATACACCTCAATGTCGTAATTAACCAAGAACATTGAAACGTCTGTTACCTTGTGATATTTACAAGGCATCAGGCTAGTAAAGTTTGAAAAATATCCGTGAAACAGCCAGTAGACATTGTTTGCTGTTTTAAAGATTCTTTGTATGAGGCTTAGTGCTGGCATGTTTACATTATATTGGCCTTGAGGTGCCAGAATACTGTTATGGTCATGTGGTCATATTTTGTCTTGCTTCAGTAACAAAGTCACATTGAAAATTCTACTCTGGCCAAATTTGTGACAAAATGTAAATGCAAAAATATATAAATATGCATAAAACTGTTTTGTTACATAGTCTATCAGACCAGAGATGCACCCCTAGGCCTACTATAAAAAAGGGAATTGAACAGTCTTGAATCTCACACTGAGTTTCCAAACCCTTTCCTTTCACATTTTCTTTTATTATGTAAGCATCTCCCACCAAATAAGCCAACACAGTAATCTATGGAGGTGATATTTTAGGTGTTCACTTTTTTTAAGCACTAAATGAAAACAAGGAAGCATAATTTTTTTTCACAGATTCATTTTACACCCCATTACACATTCTGATAGCATGTAGGACCATGCAGCTCCAATTCTTAAATGTGGAAAATGTTAAATTATGGCTTTAAAAGTTTTGCTGTACCTGAATGAAGTTTTGAATTCTAAGTTTATGTTTGTGTCAATTGTATACCATTTGATTGATTGACACTCAACTGGTTAACAATCCTTACTATACTATTCATTCATATGTACATATTTTTAATGCAGCCAATACCGGTATGCGGCCTGTCAAGTACTCGTGTTGGTGAGGACATTCCAAGACTCTCAGAGGTAAAGTTTGTTCATTCTGTTCAGGCATTTGACTAAACGTAGGTCATAGGATCTTACAGATATCTGGTTAACATCTGCAATTAAAAGTTTTGGGCAAATCAAAGCTCTTAAGGTAAAGATCGCAAAAGAGTAATAGAAAGCACCAGATTTCTATCTGGTCTGTCCGTGATTTTGCACATTTCATGGATTATCATGCAGATTGATTACCATGGTAACCAAATTCGGGATACTGCCAATAAACTTAGTGGAACCCTTTACAATAAAACATAAACCAATTCATCACATATCATCCTTTCTTCATGACAGACCTTCAAACTTTGAAAATTTTCAGATTGTCCGTGACAAACTGATCACACTCTTATTTGCTCCCCCCCCCCCCCTGCGTGACACATCATATGCAGTTATTCCTCCTTGATAGGTAAAACTATACTGACTTCCAAACTTAAATGATGTCCCCAGGCTTCAGATCAAAGAGTTCATTATGGCTCATTTGTTTGGCCTCACGTTATGACTTGGGCACACCATGATACGTATGCCCAGCTAAATTGGGTGATAACCAGCCACCTTGCGCATTTGGTGCTCTGTTGCTCTGTATCCAAGAAACCTATGGCCTGTAACCTCATGTGAGACCTGACAACATACAACGGGGCAACCGAAAGCAGACTTGGTTTTGTTCTCCCCCCCCCCCCCCCCCAAGCAATCTCTATAGATGGTTACATATGTTACTGTCTCCTGAGCCTGGTGAAGATGAATAAGGCAGGAACCAACTTCACAAGACCCTCTGTTACCTTGAACCAGAGAAAAAAAGGACATCACTGTTTGTCTGGGTATAGAATGTAAGATTACAATATTGTGGTAATTTATGCTTGTAATTATAAAAAAAAAATTAGGTGGTTATATCACTTCCCCTCCCCCCCCCCCCTCCCCTCCACCACACACACATGCATATTGTATCATTAATAAATTTCTCATATGTTTGTTATTTCAAAGAATGGGAAAGCAAGAAAAAAGACTGCAGATCCGACCAGGTGGAAGCAACACATGCGCAAAGAGCGAAGGAGCCATGGGCTCCCATACAAGGCCAGAGATGGGAAACAGCACCAAGCACGCTGTGTAGGCCCTCCATGCGGAGCTTCTTGTAAAGTTAAGTGTAGTACTAAGATCTCAGTAGATGTAAGGGAGGAGCTGTTTAACAGCTATTGGGAGTGTGGCTCTTACGAGAGGCAAAGAGATTTTATCTGTCAGCATGTAAAGCCAACAAATGTTACAGGTGGAAAAATCCCTCGCAATAAGTACTTCCTTCCTACCACCAAT
The DNA here is from genome assembly GCF_040938485.1 of Diadema antillarum. Lineage (NCBI taxonomy): Eukaryota > Metazoa > Echinodermata > Echinoidea > Diadematoida > Diadematidae > Diadema > Diadema antillarum. The sequence goes on from NW_027271028.1 coordinate 3,737,855, forward strand.
GGGCTGCAAAAAGTATGTCAGAAATTTTTCCTGAGTACCTTTGACATCAAGGCTAAGACGGTGTACTACACCTTAAAAAAGAAAGCTGGTCTTTCCTTCTCCAAAAAAGACCAAAGGGGCAAACAGTCACCTAAAAACAAGACCCCAGAAGAGGCATTAGATGAAATTCGCTCTCATATCAAGAGTTTCAAGGTCATTGATTCCCATTATTGCAGATCTTCCAGCTCCCGCCAGTATCTTCCTACAGAGCTGAGTATCTCAAAAATGTACAATATGTACAAAGAATCATCAACAAACCCACAATCAAGTAAGATCTATCGAAAAGTGTTTAACAACGAGTTTAACCTGGGTTTCTTTGTTCCGAAGAAAGATGAGTGCAAAAGTTGCACAAGGTATGACAATGCCACCCTGGAGGAAAGAGAAGATCTGCAAGAAGAGCACCAGCAGCACTTGCACAACAAGCAGAGGGCGAGAGACGAGAAAGAGCGGGACAAAGCCAGGGCCCAGGCATGTCAAAGTAGTGCTTCATTTACCTTTGATTTGCAACAGGTCCTGAGTTGTCCATCTGCTTTGACATCTGTACTCTACTACAAACGTAAATTATCATCATATAATCTTACGTTCTATAACCAGGCAAACAGTGATGTACTTTGTTTTCTCTGGAGTGAGGTTCAAGGTAACAGAGGGTCTTGTGAAGTTGGTTCCTGCCTTATTCATCTTCTCCAGGCTCTGCCAGAGACAGTAACGCATGTAACCCTCTACAGCGATTGCTGTGGGGGGCAAAACAGAAACAAGTTTGTTTCGGCTGCTCTGATGTATGTTGTTCGGACTTCACACATCAAGGTCATTGATCAGAAGTATCTTGAGAGCGGGCATACGCAAATGGAATGCGATTCAGTTCATAGTGCGATAGAGCGTACAAAACGCAAAGTGGCAGTGTATCACCCAAATCAATGGTCCACAGTTGTCACCATGTCCCGCCAAAAGAAGCCCTATGAGGTTAAACAAATGAGCCATGAAGAGTTCTTTGATCTGAAAGGACTGGCCTCTGAAATCCTCCCGAACACACAGAGAGATGTGGAAGGGAACAAAGTGCAGTGGATGAAACTGAAACACTTGAGGTATGAGAAGGCATCTCCCTTGACCATCAAGTTTCGCTACAGCTTTGACGACGACTTCAGTGAACTCAAGGTTTCTGCCTCTTGTCGCAGAATGAAGGTACCCAAACTTGAGATGTTGTACAAGGACATGTTGAAGATCAGCTCAGCAAAGAAGTCAGATCTCATCAACCTCTGTGACACCCTGGTTATTCCTCGTGTATACCATTCCTTTTACAGAGATCTTCCTGCACATGCTGCTGGCTCACAGGTTGAAGACAATGAGAGCTATGTGGAGCATGCTGAAGAATAGCTCTTCATGATCTTCAGTTTGCTGTAGTGCAAGTCTTCAATGATATTCAGGTTTGCCGGAGAGCAAGTCTTCAATGATATTCACGTTTGATGGAGAGTAAGTCTTCAATGATTTTCAGGTTTGTTAGAGAGCAAGTCTTCAATGATATTCAGGTTTGCTGGAGAGTAAGTCTTCAATGATATTCAGGTTTGCTGGAGAGCAAGTCTTCAATGATATTCAGGTTTGCTGGAGAGCAAGTCTTCAATGATATTCAGGTTTGCTGGAGAGTAAGTCTTCAATTATATTCAGGTTTGCTGGAGAGCAAGTCTTCAATAATATTCATGTTTGCTGTAGTGCAAGTCTTCAATGATTTTCAGGTTTGATGGAGAGTAAGTATTCAATAATATTCAGTTTTGCTGGAGAGCAAGTCTTCAATGATTTTCAGGTTTGCTGGAGAGTGAGTCTTCAATGATATTCAGGTTTGCTGGAGAGCAAGTTTTCAATGATATTCAGGTTTGCTGTAGTGCAAGTCTTCAATGATTTTCAGGTTTGCTGGAGAGCAAGTTTTCTATGATTTTCAGGTTTGCTGTAGTGCAAGTCTTCAATTATTTTTCAGGTTTGCTGGAGAGTAAGTCTTCAATGATATTCAGGTTTGCTGGAGAGTGAGTCTTCAATGATATTCGGGTTTGCTGGAGAGCAAGTTTTCTATGATATTCAGGTTTGCTGGATAGTAAATCTTCAATGATGTTCATGTTTGCTGTAGTGTAAGTCTACAGTGATATTCAGGTTTGCTGGAGAGCAAGTCTTCAGTGATATTGAGGTTTGCCGGAGAGTGAGTTTTCAATGATTTGCATGTTTGCTGTAGTGTAAGTCTACAATGATATTCAGGTTTGCTGGAGAGCAAGTCTTCAGTGATATTGAGGTTTGCTGGAGAGTGAGTTTTCAATGATTTGTAGGTTTGATGGAGAGTATGTCTTCAATGAAATTCAGGTTTGCTGGAGAGTAAGTCTTCAATGATATTCAGGCTTGCTGGAGAGTGAGTCTTCAATGTTTTTCAGATTTCCTGGAGAGTGAGTCTTCAATGTTTTACAGGTTTGCTGGAGAGTGAGTCTTCAATGTTTTACAGGTTTGCTGGAGAGCGAGTCTTCAATGTTTTGTAAGTTTGCTGAAGAGCAAGTAATCTTCAATGTGTGTAGTTGAAGAGAAAATCTTAAATGTTTATCAGATACAATGTATACTGAGAGTATGCCTCCAATAATTTTTTGTTGTGCAGTGGTACATTAAAACTTTAACTTTTTAACGAGTTAAACCAAGGGCTTTTCATCTTAAAGATTTATTTCGGCTGCTCTGATGTATGTTGTTCGGACTTCACGCATCAGTATCATCGATCAGAAGTATCTTGAGAGTGGGCATTTGCTCATGGAATGCAATTCAGTTCTTAGTGTATGAAACACAACGTGGCTGTTGCTAAAGCTAATTTCAACATTTGACATGTGTTGCACTCAGGATTGAAAAAAAAATTAATTAATAAATTAAAATTAATCATTTCTTTAATTTTGAGTTTAGATATAATTTTCTTGTAATGATAATCTACTGTTTATTATTCAAATGATAGTATGACTCAAACTTGAAGCTGTTAACTGGATTGTAAAGTCTGCAAAGTAATTTCTTTGGTCTAATTGGTTTAATTGTGAATGACTGAAATGATGATTGTCATGAAATATACATATTTACCTACTGGTTTTCACTGGAATGAGATGCTCTTTTCCAGGATTGGCTTCCTTAGTGATATATATATATATATGTATATAATTATTTATACTAAACACAGTTGTTTTTAATTCACTAGAATATAATTAAACCTCCTAGACAGTGATGCTGAAACTGTTACTGTTGTATCTTAACTGAAAAAAAAATCTGCTCTAAAAAAAGTTAGATATTGGAAAAAAAAAAAAGCTTGGAGAACATTTTGTAGAAATGATACGACTCAATTTGGCAGGACTGCAGCTCTGTTGACTAAAATAAATTGTAACCACTTGATTCCTGACACACTAGAAATGGAAATTTAGAACTCTTATGGTGTTTTAGGGACATAATTTATTTTATAAAACTGTCTATTTTAGGTATATGAGGAAAGAAAGAGATGATTATATACCCATATAATTTATCATGAAACAATGCTGATGGATTTTAGGAGCTTATATTAAGGTGATGAATATCAAAGATGAAATGTGTACTTTTCATTTAGAAATGTGATCATATTTTGAAGACCATACATATATATTTCTGGAGAATGTTGCATAAATGCCGAAAGAAATGCAGACTCTAGATATCGGGATAATACATGTAGTTACATGAGTAGATCTATGTAAGGCATTCATTTTGGTTACACTGATGTTGCTGTATTTAATGAATAATTTATGAATTGTCTAATTGCTATTGATGAATTCATTTATTACTGTTGTGAATGAAATTCTCTCCATTTTATTTATTTTCAAATAAATATACTATCATACCTTGTAACAAGGAACAACGCAATATCTATTTCCTACTGTCTCAGAGAAGAGCAAGATGTGAGCAGGAATTGTGTGTCTGTGTCTATTTCATTTGATAAGGCTGAAAGGAAATACAGTAGATGAAAGTGAGTGAGAGGTTAAAGGGGGGGGGGGAGATTTATGTTTTGCATATTTCCATTCTCCCTGTACTATTCCTTGTCTGATGAAGTGAGGGTATGGTTGAAGGTCATTAGAAGTAGAAGATAAACGATGAATATTTCATTTACGTGTATGCTCTCTAATTTGTTTTTTTGTTTGTTTTTTATACGTTCTAGATAGGAAGTGTTACAGGCCTCGCCAGCTCTCCAGGCAACAAAAAAAAAAGAAAAAAGAATGTAAGAAAGAAAACACACACACACACACACACACACAAAATAAAAACAACTAATGTACAGGGGTTCACCCCATCCTAGATTGGAAAACAAAATACAAGGAAGAAAACTATTCCCAATTTACAAGAAAAAATAAACCGAAGTTTAATGGTAATTATAGACAGAATCTGTATGCATCCCACCCCAAATTAAAAGTCAATACGGATGTCTCGATTAAGTAGGATGTATAACTATAAGTACATTTACTCAACCCCAAAATAGAAGGCGATAAGGCTCTGTCGATTAATAATATCACGGCTTCACAAATGTTGGGAGGTCATTATTACAATTAATGCGAAGCTGACCAAAATTTTCAGCTCCATGGGAAAAAAATAGATGCTGGATATACTCTACATTTAAATTCATTAAAAAAATTACTTAAAAAGTGAAACAAAAAATAAAATGTAGGCTCTAGCCATAGCTAAAAGTCACAATTTTAAGAACAAGAAGATTTAGTTCCCATTGGAATACAGAATATAGAGGGTCCCATGGCATGAGTCCGCTTTCACGTCAATTATTTGTCACCGTGCTGCATTTCCATACCCGAACGCTGAGAGCCAAAGTTTGGGAACGTGGCTTAAGCCTTTGAATATAAATTTAGAACTCCGATCCTGCCCCAACCTCAGGTCATGGACCATGAACCCTGGGCCTGGCAGCAAGACACATCACGGTAAATAAGGGGGGCGGGGGAACTTGTTGATTTTGCGTTATAGGCCTATTATGTTTCCTAAGTGAAAACCAAAAGAAAAAAACATAGGCCTATTTCATATTGTACCTTAAGGCTCAAGTTAAACCGTAACCTAGACCCCGATCTGTCGAGATCTGGACAATAATTATAGCCTACTAGTAGGCCTACTCTAGTACTTCTAGACTCTACTACTAAGACTCTAATAAGTTAGCCTAAAATAAAGTACTAAAGTAGACTAGGCTAGGCCTAGGACCCTAGACTAGAATGACAGGCTTTACTTAGCCCAGGCCCGAGTTATTACAGTACACGGTTGACCTGCTGCATTTCCCAGATCTAGCTGTATTTCGCCTTGCCTGCTGTGATATGAAATTTTCAATAGCTTAGCCCGCATTTTGTTTTGGGTCCTCAGATGAATTTTTAGTAATCGACCACAGAAAAATGCATACGTGGGTACACAGTGAGCAGTATGTCGTACCGACTCGCGCATTCCACAGAAACCTGTACAAACACATGAATCGTGTCCTTCTACTGGTAACATTGCGCGCGTGTACGCGTCCCGGTAAAAGGGAACGAGTCACTCAGCTCAGCTCCGTTTCCTTTTACTGGGAACACCGCCCGCAAGTTGTGTGCTCGGAAAAAGGGAACGAACGGACATGAGGTAAAATCATAAGCAATATCATAAAATTTGTAGATTATTCATTATAGCCACTTTAGCTAGTACCAAATTGGAATATTATCTGTTCACTTGTGAATTTTCAGCAGTATTGATATTCAAATATCAAAGATATAGTCAATTGAAACTTTAAATTGCGATTTTCTCGAAATCTATTTTTACGCGTATTCGCGCGCTCGTTCCCTTCTTCCGGGCAAGCGACGAAACATGTTTGAAGTGTTTCTTGAGTGGAGTGGATGAAGCTGCCTGTCTCAATTCTGCAGGACAGTGCTCCAAATAAAATGGTTCCATTTCATTTGTTCCTGCGACAATTCCTCCCTTGAAATATCTACACGCTTAGCCAAACATAAATTCTACCCACAAACATAACCTTACATGTAACTCTAATCCTAATCCTCGCATCAAACTAAACCTAAAACCCTATCACAACACTTACCCTAACCCTAAGCCCTTGAAGAAAATAAGATCGGAGCAATTGTCACAGGAGTAAATGTCATATCAACATTCCAAATGCTGGAAGCAACCACATACCAGACTCAAGGTTTAATGTTGGGGTACATGACATGTTTACTCAACGCTGTAACTCACATCCTGGCAGATTGAAATTCTACATTCTTCAAACGATTCACTTTGACAGGTGATTGATTGGTGTGACTACGGAGAGGAGGCAAATGCCAACCTCCATTTGCTCCACTGTCTGAGCGGCTGGATGAAGACTAGGAAGTCATCTGGACTTGGTCAAATCAGAGACGTCGTGGCACAGTCTCGGTCGCTCTGGGCGTGGCAGGTAGGATGATATGAGTGCACTGTTTCTCCAGGCTGTTATACTGTAGATGGCAGACTTTGTCTGTCAGTAGAAGTGGCACAGAAAAAGCATCAATCTGAATTAAGATTTAATTAGCTCCGAAGAACTAAAAGCAAATCCTTTTTCCCCCTTTTTCTGCAAGCATATAGCATACTGTTGATTTATCTTCATGGAATCTTGCCAGTGTTTATCTTTGGTAACTCTTGAATATTACCTTGGGTTGATGTAGTTCTTGTTGGTTTTTACTGTTATTGTTCTTCTCTTTCTTGTGATCATTGTTATCATAACTAGTACTACATGTAGCATCATCATTGTCCCACTATTTTGTTATAATCATTTGTTCTCCTTGTTTGTTTTAATTATTGTCACATTGACTACTACTGATTTTTTTTTTTTTTAATCCTTGTGCATGCACCCATGCAGACCCTGGGCAAGATCTACTCCGAGCGTGGAATGGCACTGGCTGCCGAGGCCTGCTACCGGAACTGCCTGCAGCTAGCCGGGGAAAGGAGGCAGACCACTCTACACCATCAGCGAGCCCACATTGCCCTCATGGGCCTCAGGGTAAACAGAAATATTTAACATGTTTTTTCTGTGCAAAACGGCACCTTAGGATAATGCTGCATATATTGAAAAGCTTAATAATTATGCGAAAATCAAGGCTGTTTCATGATCATGTACCTCAGTGATATGGAGTGAGAAATGAGTTGTATCCTTTTTTTTAGCATTGAAGTTAGGAATGTCCACCTTGGAGACAATATACTGTACATTGTACATTATGTACATTGTATTTGTGTCATGGGAGGCAATATTTTGGCATATTATTGCTAATTTCATGAACATTGGTCAACTCATGAAATAGAAAAAAAAAAACTGCAAAAGATGTGGTGTTTACAGTAGCCTTGGACTTCTCTTGAAAGTTAACATTGTTTTGAATTATGAACACATTTTATTATTTCAATTGCTGTGATAAATTGCCTGGACCCAAACATTGCCTTTGTTACTACAATGCCAAAATATAATGTAATTATTATCTGTTGTCTACAAGAAACCCACCACCCTCAAAACTCATCAGTATAATCATCAACTGGTATTTATGGTATTATCCAGGAAAGTATGATTTTTCTTTTATATATATATATTTTAATAATGTAATCTGATGTAAGCAGGGGGGAACCGATGTGGACCTGTGGACCAACCTCGGCCAGGAAACTCTGGACAAGCTTGATCACCAACCCATCAGTCACCTTTTCAAGGCTCTTATGTTCCAGCTCCTTGGCAAGCATGAAAAGTGAGTTTTTCTGCCTTTTTTTTTCTGTATCTAAGGTCAGCTGGTTGGATGTATACATTCTGTCTATTCCATTTGTGCAGTCAACTTATAACATTTCCCATCTGTTAATTCTGCAATCATTTGGATGCAGATCCCAGGGGCGGATCCAGGAATTCTGTAAAGGGGGGGCGTGACTAATATTTCTGGTGCCACTTCCGGGTTTCATTTCATTGTTTTTCTTTTTATTTCTTTTGTTTTTTACGAAAAATAAAGGGGGGGCGTGCGCCAGTTGCGCCCCCCTCTGGATCCGCCACTTGATCCAAATGATACAATCTAAGTGCATTTCACAAGTTTTTGACATCATCACTCCATTTAGAGTTACCAGTTGGACTAACGTAATGGTCAAATGTTCACAGCACACATGCGGACAGCCTGAGTGGCAAGACAAGCACACACACACACACACACACACACACACCCAAGCAGTCCTGGTACTCACTCTGCAACTGGGCAATGATTATCCCTCTTTATCAAATCGGAAAACTCTTACATTGACTTTAAAACCCATCAATAGTTTTTTGTTTTTTTAAAGTCCACATTATGTTCATTCATCTTCTGTGCCGCATAGAAGCACAAGAGCGGCAATGACTGTTTAACTGTACTAGTGTACAGGTAATCATTGTTTATTTGTGCTCCTACGTGTACAATTTGTGTCCACAATCGTCAGGTTAAATATTGCCATACTCCTAATCCAGCAGCTCAGTTTGGAGTGTGAATTACTGGTTTTCATCTGTATGAACCAGTACAGAGCCACTTGCTTAGAATATTTGTGGAAACTTCATTATAAGGAAGAGAAAAGATGGAGAAAAGAGACAAGAGGATATGATTTTGTGAAGAGCTTCTTATATATCTTGTGTTTGTGTTTTGTTCTGTAGTCCATGAGGTTTAATTATTAGCTGTGTTTCCACATCATCTGAAAGTTGATGCAATGCAAGTATTTGCACTACCAGTCTTTATATAGCAATATGAAGATGTCCTCTCATGCTGATGTTTGCACAGTTTAGTTAATGTATGGTTGGCATCAATCAATGACTTTTAAAAAAATGATATATTCATGGCGATTCTTGCACAAAGTGATGTGTAAACATTCATGCAATGCAATAGTAACAGCCACTGCTTTCTGCCTTGTATTATGTGTACTGAAGAGTGATACGGAAAGAACTCGACCGTGGAATGAAAAGCATCGAAACACCTGGCAGAGGAGGCTACACAGAGTCCATATTGCGCTACCACCTGGTAGAAGTCCTCAGGAAAAAGGACAAGGATGCAGCACAGGTAAGACCTCAGCTGGCAGTGGTAGTCATGTCTCTAGCATTACCATGTGAGTGAACTGTGAGGTATTCCACTGCTTATGGGAACCATCTGTGTCATGCATCAGTTATACAGGAAAATCATGTGAGAGTCAACATTTTTGCTTGAATGTACCTCCTCCTTGTTTATAACCATCCAACATCTGTAGGCTTGAAGAAAACCTTCAAGCACATGATGAGGTATGCTTTGACAGGACTAGGTTAACTGTGAAAAATTCGCGTGATCAAATAACTCAAACACTTTGGAAGACAGAAAATGATCTCACACAACAATTTGTTACCCCATTCAATCACACTTGACCCAAACTTGACTTTAAGCAGGGCTCGACACTAACGGTGGCCCGGTGGCCCGGGGCCACCAAAAATGAAAGTCGGGCCACCAAATTTCAAAAAAGGACAAATTTGTTGGCCCGCTTCGGGCCACCAAAATTTGTTGAAAAATATGTCAATAAATTTGTAACTTTTTGCGCCGGAAATCAGCAGCTAAATTTGTTTAAAGGATGGATGAAAAGGACTGAATGAGTGCCTGAGAGTGAGTGTTGCGAGTTTGTTGAGATTTATTTATGAGTAGATATGTCCAACTTCCAATTCTTACTATGATAAAACTTAAATATTTGATTAATAAAAAAAGAGGACTTTTAATGTTCTTTATTGGGTTTTTTTGCGGGGCCACCAAATTTTTCTCTCGGGCCACCAAAAATTTGAAATTGAGGATTTTGGTGGCCCAATGGGGCCACCAAACAAAAAAGTTAGTGTGGAGCCCTGCTTTAAGGATGTGCTGTTTTCATTTGTAGCCAATGTATTACTGATATGGAATTTGTTCAACCTTTTAAAACTTGAAAAAAAATAAATGAATGTTTGGATCAAATATAAAGTTTGGAGAAATGAAAGACAAATTATTAGTTTAATGTCTGCTTCTCTTCACAGGCTCTGGTTGATGATGCCATCAAGGCAGAGGACCCTCTCTGTATGAGGTTGCAGGAGCTGATACGATGAACTGTAGGAGGCAGATGGAATCAAGCGTCATCAAAAAATCTGATAGTGTTAGCGTCAACCACAATGCCATGATGTGATAGAGCCAAATTTTTCAAGAGCTCCTACTGGAACCTTTTGTTTCAAAGGAAGAAATCATGAAATCAAAAACAGATTTTAATAGATATACTAAATAAATTATGTACTAAGGATGTTGAAACTGCTTGTGAAAGGGCTGCCGTAGTACTTTTTGTTTTGAAGAAAGACAAAATGAAATTACATGTGTGCTGAAAGAATATAATGTATCATCTCACTGTGGTAAAGTCTTGTTTCTGTTTTTATGTTTTGTTGAAAAAGTCTGAAATGAAACTCTGAACTCTCACATCTCTGATGCAGAGAGCTAGCAAGAGAAGGGATTTGATTGGTGTATCTGCAGATACAGCCTTTTGACATCAAGATGATGTGACACTTGCCAGGTTTTAGTGGCAGAAGGGTGTATCTAGAACAGACTCTAAGACTGGTAAGCAGTAGCTTTATTAAAGAATAAGATATGTTAAATAATTTTTGAAATGTAAGTAAACCCCAACAAACTCCATCATCCAAAATTTATTCCCGTGGCTTTTAGGGCAAATGTAAATGGCCAAACTTTAAAGCCTCATTTCTCAATCTATTTCACCTAGTGGAGAACTCAGATACACCCTCTTGCCATATTATAGCTGGACTGCTTGCCATTGGTTATAGCAGAGTTAAATGATTTCCTGATACATGTATGTTCAGGAGTTCATTTGCAATTGTGTTCCATGAAAAATGGATGGATATCAATAGCATTAACATTTGAATAATGAACTTCACTTTCACATTTGAAGTTGTATTTTGCTCAGAAAATTTCTCCTCGTAGCTGTGACTAGGAGTGTGGCAGTGACAATATGTCTATACAAATCATGTGAAACGTGAAATCAAGGGGAAAAAAAAGAAAATTCAAAAAGTAGAAATTACGCGGTGCGTAAAATATGTCCCCGCCGGAAGTAGCATTTAGTATCAAAATGTACTATATAGGTCAAAAGATCAAGGTCAAAGGTCAAAGAAGTCAAAGGTCAACATTCTGTGTAGAAGTTTTGAAGCCCTCACCTAGTGCCATCACATAAAGCAAACGGAATTGAAATCCGGTTAGAAATGGCGAAGGAGTAGCATTTTGTAGCCAATGTACAATATAGGTAAAAAATCAAGGTCAAAGGTCAAAGAAGCCAAAGGTCAAAATTCTGTGTAGAAGTTTTGAAGCCCTCACCTAGTGCCATCACATAAAGCAAACGGAATCGAAATCGGGTTAGAAATGGCGAAGGAGTAGCATTTTGTAGCAAAATGTACAATACAGGTCAAAAAATCAAGGTCAAAGGTCAAAGAAGTCAAAGGTCAAAATTCTGTGTAGAAGTGTTGAAGCCCTCACCTAGTGCCATCACATAAAGCAAACGGAATCGAAATCGGGTTAGAAATGGCGAAGGAGTAGCATTTTGTAGCAAAATGTACAATATAGGTCAAAAAATCAAGGTCAAAGGTCAAAGAAGTCAAAGGTCAAAATTCTGTGTAGAAGTTTTGAAGCCCTCACCTAGTGCCATCACATAAAGCAAACGGAATCGAAATCGGGTTAGAAATGGCGAAGGAGTAGCATTTTGTAGCAAAATGTACAATATAGGTCAAAAATCAAGGTCAAAGGTCAAAGAAGTCAAAGGTCAAAATTCTGTGTAGAACTTTTGAAGCCCTCACCTAGTGCCATCACATAAAGCAAACGGAATCAAAATCGGGTTAGAAATGGCGAAGGAGTAGCGTTTTGTAGCAAAATGTACATTATAGGTCAAAGGTCAAGGTCAAAGGTCACGACTGAAATTCTTTGTAGAAGTTTCAAAGCTCCCATGTAGTGCTATCATATAAAGCAAACAGAATCAAAATTGGCTCATAAATGACAGAGAAGTAGCAAATTGAAGATTTTGATCACACACAGACGCACAGACGGAGGGACGGACACACGGACACACACACGTACGGAGCCCGTTTCATAGTCCCCTGCTCGAACTCGTTCGGCGGGGACAAAAACTGTTCTTTACTGATTACAATACAAACTTTACAATGTATTGAATTAAATTCTACCAACCTAGATCTTTATTATTATTATCATTTTTTAAAGGGGCTACTGTGTCTCCTTTCTTACACTTTGTAGCTAACAGGGTGAATACATGTACCAGATTACCAGTAGCCCTATCCTGCAGGAAAATCTACTACAAGGGAACCCTGGTATAACACTTAATACGAGCTTTCATTATTAAAGGAGTTTCCCCAAAAAAGCGATTAAAAAAAAAACAACACTTCTCAATGGAACAACTCAATCGATCTTTCTTTGGTGCATTTGCTGCATGGGCAATACAATTATGAATAATGTTGAGACAGTGTCAATCTCTTTCTTTCAAATGCAAACACACACACAAGCCAAAATGATACAAAGTTACAATGTAGACCCACAGTGTAGTTCATATTACATATGAGATTTAATGTCCATGTCAAAAGCAATGGGAGTAGTATTATATCAATTTCACGGTACAACGGAAGAACATAATTATGACATACACTGCATTTCTTTGTGCCAAGTACATCCAGCTCTTTGTTATGTTACAACTGGACAACTGACAGCATTGAAGAAACATATATTAATGTGGGATCTGCCATGAAAAATGTTCAAATAAGTTCATTGAAAGCATAGAATGTAAAGTCAATTACCAAATGAAACACTGAACACCAATTGGTAATCACATACAATGCTCATTGCTGTGTATTGTCAGTTAAAAAAAAACAAACAAACAAACAAAACAAGGTTGAGCCTGGGCTCCAGCAATATTTGTATGGTATGGTGCATCTTGCTACAAGGCACTTCTGGTCTCTTTCCAAATCAATCACATATTTTTGAGTTATGATAGTTCAATTTATCCTAAAAGGAAATTACTATAAATGAAATTTTTCAAAATCTTCAAAATGAAAGTGAAATCTGACGAAATGATGTAGATGTCATGACCATTTTGATATCAGAATATATATGTGTATGTGTGATGTGATGCCTGTGATGACATCCCCTTTTGCTCATGCAGTCATGATGCATGTTAATTGCATAGAACAATTACATGTATTTTCCAAGTGCTTTGTACGTATCGTAAGTGAATAAAAGCCTACAAAACAAGTATTTATAGTGTGTGTGTGTGTGTGTGTGTGTGTACATTGTGTATATATATATATCATGAGTTTGTATGAAAAAGATGCAGTATTGATAAAATATGTCTAGGAAGATGCCTTGGAACAAGCCAGCAACTTTATCATGTTGGGATTTGTATCTTTAATTGAAGTGCATGTCTCTTTTAAGAGAGAATCATAGCATGAAGGGTGAAGAAATGGCAATGATAAGGAGAAATGCACTCTGATGAGAGTGCAGACCTCCGCCAAGGAGTTTTCCACCTATCCACCCGAGCTGAAAATCATCCAATTTCCCACTATAGAATCCTTTTGTTTACAGCGTACGTCATCAGCTTCCAGCTGCACGGCACCTCGCCCAAGCAGAGCACGCACTTTGGAGCACATATGCAAACCTCAAATACGCTCAGCTTGAACTTCCAGGTTCATTGACCCTGTCTGCAAAAACATCAAAAATCTTTCAAAGATCCATAAAAATTCCCGGATCACTACCAAAATTTAATCATCTCTAATTTGTGTCACTATCAACTTTTCCTGCAAGTTTCATCCAAATCGGTCAAAACTTTTGAGTTATTTTGCAGACAGACAGACAAACAAACAAACAAACCAATGCTGATGAAAACATAACCTCCTTCCTTGGCGGAGGTAATAAATAGCCACATATTTTTGGCTTGAGCTTGAGACACACAGTCAATGCGATTTTTGTCCAGACCAAGCACCAGATGGAGTGGGAGAAAAGTGAAAGAAAGAGAGATAAAGAAGTGGAGCTAGAGAGGAGAGAGAAGATACTGAATATGCGATGTTTGCTGTGCATTCCATAAACGTATCACTGTTCATAATTTGAGTTGGACACCAGACACTTGTTTCTTCTTTTTCTTCTTCTCCTTCAGTCCCTGTACTTGTGTCACGACTTCCTCCTGCAGCTTGCTGAAGAAAGCTTTGGAGGATTTCAAATTCCCTCTGGCACTGTCCGTATCCTGGATGATGAAATTCAGAGAGGGGAAACACATTTTACATAATTGAAGGAAATTGTATGCTTTCGGGAAATGACCGCACTTGATTTGATAATGAACTTTAATTTTTCTGCTAAAGCTGATTACATCTTGACACAAAATGAATCTCTAAACCATTTATATAATGAAGTCAAGTCATTGGAGAATTTACTCTCTGATCGCATTGTAATCAGACAAAAATATATCTACACAGTATTTAGGTACCTTGTAGAGTCGCAAAGACTTACATCAGTAACCCGATTTTGAACATACAGTCAACCTTGCTCAAGTTGACCTCGCATAAGTCAAATAATCACCTAAGTCGAAGGTTTTCTCAAGTCCTCTTCTCTTTGTATTCCTTTGATTTTAATCCCTCATAAGTAAAATTTTCTTTTAAGTTGATGCTATTTCTTCAGTCCAAATAGATTCGACTTCATAGGCAAGGTTGACTGTACATTGTTTCACCATGACCACAGGGTGTCAACGGACGCACATCAACTATGATATTTCAGTTATGCCAAAAGTTGCTCCTTCTATAACATGTGGAGGACTTGCATCCTCAACACCACTGCGTATTCTTCAAAGTCCCTTACACTGTTCTCAGAATCATTTCTGTCTGCAATTTGTATATCCTGCTGAGCCATACATCATCCATCCTCAAATGTTGGTCCACCTTTCCACCTATGAGGGGGTTCACTGAGGGATCAAGCTTAAGTATGTAAAGTATACTTGTATACTTATCCAATAGTGACAAGCCAGTGGAGTAAAATGTAGACAAAAGGGGCCTGAGCTTATGATCCTAGCAGAATCTTCATCAGAGGCAAAATGACATGTAATTATGGACTACACAAAGCAAGCACAATCTGAGGAGGGCTTCTGCTAGGGACACAGAACAATGGAAACAAAGGGGCAGGTTAGAAGTCAAAGGTAGTTAGCCAAACAGTTAAGGAAGGGGGATTAAAGCAGGGGGGTGAAGAGACAAAGGCAGAGGTGAGCCAGTGATGATCCCAAGGATCATAGGGGTAACCTGTGAAGGGTAAAGATAAATAGAGAGGCAAGATAAGGAACAACACATGGATAAAGAATAGGAACAGAGTGAAATGGAAGAGGGCCCTTAACCTGGTGTACAAAGATGTGGCAAAAAAAGAAAGAGAGAGAGAGAGCCAACCAACAAATAAAAAGTGCAAAACATATCAATGTATATCAAAAATGGTGCTTTACTCTCTTAGGATGTACCCACCTTGATAACAGTCGTGTTGCTGGAGGGCATCTTGCTGTTCTTTTCCAGCCGAGCGAGGGCAGCCTTTTTGCTGTACTTGTTCCCCATGCCGGGATTCAACTTCTGCACCGCCTTCTCGCGCTTCAGCCGCTCCTGGGCCCTCGCCCGCTGCTGCTGCTTCTTCCGGCGCAGCTCGCGCTTCTTGTCCGTCAGCGTCTTCTCCGCCTTTCCTTTCAGCTCCCCTTTCTCCTTGCCCTGAGGATGGCAAACGTTGTGAAGTCATTTTCAAAGTGTGTAAATACTAATTACCACCAGGGATGTGAATACAAAATCTGAGAGTCAACCAATCTTAGATAACATCATGGGGGGGGGGGGGGGGGGGAATAAAATATTGTAAGATGAGATTGCTTGCCATATTCGTTATATCAACATACTTCTCTATCTGCAGCTTGTAGTGCCTGAAATGTTACCACAATAAAAATCCCCAATACACACATTTTATATCTTTAATACAGACAGAATCTATTAACTCTTAATGTGCCAGGCCCAAAACCCCTAATGTGCCAGAGGTTTTTACCTAACGCCAGAACGTTTCGAAACTGGACTGACAATGAAATTTATAACCGCTATATCTCTGAAACTATTGACTGTTCTGAATTGAGTTCTACACAACATATATCAAGAAATGTTTGTTCTTTCATGTCATGCAGTCAGTTTGCCACAATATCTATCTGAACCTGAAATATTGCAGAAATAATTGATACATCAAAAAAATTAGAAGAAATATTTGTGTAGTATGAAAAAAAGAGTCAGTCATGTTTTTTTCTTCAATGAAACGCTCCCTTGACTCTGTGAGAAAGTTTTAGAGCAACATCTCCTCTTTCAAATGATAACAAAATTGCCTTCTAGAATTGTATGATTCCAAAGATACTAGCAGTTTATTTTGTCTTGGCAATTTCTCTTTCTGCCTCAGTAATTCATTCCCAAATCTGAGTCCTTTAGTCCCAGATCCTGTATTTGAAACTAAAGTAATTGTCCCGGGCCCTGGAATAGTGTCTTTTGTCCACCTGAGAAGGAAGAACCTGCTAATCCTCCTTTTGTCTAAGCGGAATGCGGGAGGGCGTACTCTATTGAAATCGGCAGGCCTTTGTCCACGCGCAATTCCTATGCTAGCGTGGGGACGATTAGTGACGTTCACCAAAACAAAAGGATGAAAGACTTGACTGACAAACGAAAGCTGACCCTCTCTGAGGGACAAAGTCAAAGCAGCTTCCGGCAGGACAGTAGGCCAAGCGGAACAATGCGAGTGGAACTGCATAGACAATACACGCAGATTCAATAGCATACACACGCGTGGTTTACCTATGAGACTTTTGATCCTTACACATCTCGCATCTAGCTGAAAAATTGTGTATTTACTCAAAATTTTCCAATGTAAGCATGCTCATATTTTTAGTGGAAACGATGGCTATGTTAATCAGCTACCAGTACATATCATTGGCAGTTGCTTGGTGTAACACATTATGGTACCAAGGAACTTAAATGATGAACGCTTTTCTTGCTCTTCTTAGTCGCCGATCGGCGACCATGGCACGTCAGGACTAAGGTCGCCGTTCGGCAACCATGGCACGTTAAGAGTTAAAAGTATGTTAATCCTAAGTTTTATATATAGAGAGAAAGAGCCGGGGACTACAGGAGGTCACCTGAATTTCTTCTGGAGCCAGGAGGGAGGATTCAGTGACAGTGAGGGGGATGACCTCTTCCATGGAGATGGCCGGGGTGTTGGTGATGACCTTGACCTCTGGCCGGACAGGCTTGGGTGTGAAGTGGTGTTGGGAGAGTGCGTCCAGCTTCATGAAGAGAGATTTCATCGACCTCTTGATGTCAGCATGCATCGGGTCCTCCTTCTCTTCTGTTTGTCCTTGCTAGATCATATAAAAGTCGGAAGAAAACAAAAATAAAGCAAAAGGAAATGGTGAATCTCATATTTTCCTTTCTTCTGCTTCCTCGAGTGTGGCAGTGTATGTTTCGGGATGTTGCTCAAAGGAAGACCTTATTCTACAAATCAGTAGCGGAGGACTTGAATGAATCCTTTTATTTGTGCTAATGATGTACCATTCAGTGAAGAAGTCTACTGCTCTTGACTAAGAGGAGCATGGAAAGAAAATCAAGCAAGTTTTTTTCACTCTTTATGCACAAATCTTCAGAGACCGTTGCACTCATGATTGGTTTCATTCTACTCTGCCACTTGCAATTTTATAGAAAAGTGGGGGAAGGAGGTCCTTTAAGAGCTACATGCTAAAATTCCCGTATCCATGCATGCCATGTGGACATTGTCTATATGGGGAATTAAAGTTCATGCTGTCTTGCCATTAGAGGGCATTCTAAAGGAATTAGATGCATGCTACCATAGGCAAAGCCAAGGTAATGAATATGTCAATAAAAGTCTAAAGAAAACAGAGCCATTTATGCACAAGCAAAGCTTTAGGCACCCCTCTGTGTGGACCCATTTATGGAACCGGGGGGTGTTTCATAAAGCTGTTCGTAAAGTTACGAACAACTTACGAGCGACTGGTGATCGGTGCTTGTGCTGAATTATGGAAATTCTGGTAAGTATAGCACATCAGAACTGATCACCAGTCGCTCGTAAGTTGTTCGTAACTTTACGAACAGCTTTATGAAACCGGGCCCGGGAATCTGAGACAGATGCTGTACCTGGGTCTGTTTGATGAACTCTTGCTCGTAGATCTCCCCGAGGCTGAGCTTGCTCTTCTCCTGGTCCAGTGTGATGCGCTTCTTGAACTCGTAGGCCTCCTCCTTGGGCTTGGTCTTGCGGTGGACGTCGTCCCAGGCCTGGTCCAGGACCCGCTGCTTGATGATGTCCTCCAGGGTCCGGGTGGTCTCCTCCGTGATGATGGGAGCTGAGTGATGGCCAGATTAGAAAAAAGGATCTTCAGAAATTTCTTGATGGGAATATTGCACAAGAAAAGCCTTCTGAAAGAATGCCTGAATGCTCAAGCTATGCCTTCAAATAAGCCAGTTCGTAATTCCACTTTGCGCATGAGCAGAAAAAGGTCTTTTGTACCAACAGGCATGTTGGTTTGTAAATTCTCTATTAAAGAAAGGCATCTGTGATGTGATGATTATTTATGTGATCCTTACAAATAATGCTTTCTAACACATCAACCAGACAGTAAGCCTGGTATTTGGCAGTATTAAACGAGAAAAATATATATCATTACACGTATATCAGGGGAAAACAATGAAATACACACTTCCCCAGGTATTGATTAACAGATCATTCTTGTCACCTGCCCTGCGCAAGTTTATTCTTTGTTTCAACATGAATTCTATAAATTGTTATGTCAGGCAAGCTCATGCATTATGCTGCTTTCAAAACAAGTGAAGTGCCTAGCCAACTGAAAAAAAAAAAGAGCGGTCATTTATACCAATGTACACATGAGCTAATTATGAACTGGCTTTGGATAGTCATACAATGCCTGTATACAACAAGAAGTTGGCATTGCCACGTGCAAGATTTACAGAGTAAAGAAAAAGACCGGTGAATTAGAGCTCACTGGTTCTATGAAGTTGGTATTTTTTCCTCCCCACATAAAGCGTCATCCCCTAAGTTACTGAATAAAGCTGTGCTGAAGGTCAAACAAAAGTACAATTGTAATGCATCATAGCACTGAGATGATTTCCGGGATGCCATCCTACCCGGCCTTGTTGCCACGTCAAAATCCAGATTCTCCTCCAAGAGACTGTTCTCCGGCCTCTTTGCAGCTCCGACCTCCCCACCAAGCTGCCAGGACTTCTCGGCAATGTTACCCTGCTCCAGTTCACTGATTCTCTGTCGCAACTGTGTATAGTAAATGTCACAGACGGTGTGATATGGGGTGAAATGCAATGCATTTAGACTTAATTTTCAACATTTGCCTAACGCTGACCTGTTTCATAAACAGCTTTGATATTATTGTATGTTGCAGTAACTTCAGTTACCATGGCAGCAGCCAGGAAACAACTAATCAGTTGAAAGCACTCTGGCCATTGCCACCATATCTTGACCTGCTGCAACTTATAGTAACCGCAAACATCTTTATGAAACAGCCCTCAGTGCTACTGAGACAGGCCTAGTACGACTAAATGATATTATCAAGACACAATGATGTATGTAGAACATGAAGATAATTCAAATTGTATGTAGGTTTACACAAGACATAACTTAGTACAAATCAATCATGGCTCCTCCTGTTTCAATCTTTTCACACACTGGTCAGTTTATCACCAGTCTTTTCAAAATTTGTTGCCCTGTTTGGTAACACAAGAGTTGTTTCACAATTGTCACTTCATCTTGGCTTGAAGAGGACAAAAGTCTCTGTTTAACAAGGCAAGTGCCATAATGTGTCTCGCCCATTCGCGCACAAGAAATTGTATGCGAATGGGATATAACAGATAAAAAAAACAGATATAACAGATAAAAAAAGATATAAGAGTAAAATTTTATAGCAAAAAAGAAATGTGCCATAAAAACTTAACATTGAGCCCTTAAAGTCCACCATCCACTCCCCAAGGGACATCTACCATCCAAGTTTGGTAACAAATGGACCTATGGATCAAAAGTTATGACCTACAGAAACGCGCCATAAAAACTTAACATTGGGATCTAAAAGTTCGTTGACCCATGCTTGTGACCATTGACCTTGTGGTGACCATCCACTCCCCAAGGGACATCTACCATCCAAGTTTGGTCACAAATGGAGTTACATGTATGTATCAAAAGTTATGACCCATAATAGAAACGCGCCATAAAAACTTAACATTGGGCCCTTAAAGTTTGTTGACCCCTGCCTGTGACCTTTGACCTTGTGGTGACCATCCACTCCCCAAGGGACATCTACCATCCAGGTTTGGTGACAAACGGACCTATGGATCAAAAGTTATGACCCATAATAGAAACGCGCCATAAAAACTTAACATTGAGCTCTAAAAGTTCATTGACCCATGCTTGTGACCTTTGACCTTGTGGTGACCATCCACTCCCCAAGGGACATCTACCATCCAAGTTTGGTAACAAACGGAGTTATGGATCAAAAGTTATGACCCATAATAGAAACGCGCCATAAAAACTAAGCATTAGGCCCTAAAGTTCATTGACCCCTGCCTGTGAGCTTTGACCTTGAGGTGACCTTCATAATTATGGTAAAATGTGAAACTTTGTATGACCCCTCTTCCCTCGAAGTTTGATTGCAATTGAAGCCCAGAGTAAAGAGTTATTGAAGTTTTTGTAGCGTTTCGGACAGACGACGGAAGAACGGACGACGGACGGACAGACGCCGCAGGCAATCCCTTAGTCTCCCCTCACCTCCGGTGGGCTCGACAAAAACCCTAAAATGTCAAGCCTGAATCAACTTCACTCCACGTCTTCTCGAAAGCTTGTTCAAGATCACTACAACCAAAACAAAAGAGCTCAAATACAATGTATGCTTAAAATCCAGCTGGCACTAACCTAAAACCTGCTGCAGAATAAGTCAGAGGCTTCACTGCAGCACTGATTTGGGATAGCATTCATTTCAACATCAGTCAATCCCCCCCACAGGAAGTGATACACACATTTATTGGAACAGACAGCGGGGTAATTTTTCTAAACTTCTGACTGATACCAACTGATATCACATCAAAATGAGAGTGCCATTAACTTGATCCAACGTCAAATGTAGCAACCTTAGAGGAATCTACATTTACGATTACATACTAATTACAGACAGCATGTTTAGAGGTAGCCTATAATCTAGGCGGAGGATGCAGCTATTGTCTTTGCTAAGTGATACGTCTGACGTGGCGAGACTGAACAGTGGATGCCTGTGAAGCATCCACCGCCTATATCCACTCGTCTGGCTTTAGTCATTGGTTTCTTATTATCGACTATGAATCAGTTGGCAGTTTTTCGTACAAAAACTGCCAAGACTAAAGCCCGATGAGTGGATATACAGTGTAGGCGGTGGATGCTTCCACTGTTCGTAAAGACGTAGTCTTGCTGCATCAGACATATCACGTAGCAAAGGCAATATTCTCACTGCATCAGATGTTTAATCGCGTTACAGCAAAGACAAAAGCTGCATACTCCGCCTACATTACAGGCTACTTTAGAGGCTGTCCATCAATACTCTTGACACACGCAGCAGGTTCAGATACCAGTCACCAATGTATTTTTGACAAAGCAGGTTTAGATGCTGTTCATTGATACCTTTTCTTGACGCTTTTCAAAGGAAGACTGCTCCCCTCCATCTTTTCTCTTCTTCTGAGGCCCTCCCAAGATGTCTCCATAGTCCTCCCCCTCACTCTCACTGCTTCCTCCAAATAAGTTGTCCTTGTTCCCAGTGGCTGAGGACTTCCTCAGCTCCTCCAATAAGTCCTCATCTGCATCTTCAAAGCTTGATGATTGCGAGTGAAAATGGAATAGGGGCTTGAGGTGTATAAACATTCATGGGCCTCACGATATGTTTCGACATACACATTGACAGCATGAGAAAATGACCACGATACCAATTCCCCTTGTGAGCATTAGTGTAGTAAGTCTTGGATGATAGCTCAAAGAGGTAAATAACTTTGTCGACCTAAGAAAGCCCAGACAGCATCACACACAAATGTAATACTGTCTGTGATTTTAAGATGTCAGATATGTGTGCCAAATCACTTCTGGTATACATGAGTAGACCTCATGAGATAACACAACTTGCTAGTAAGTTTTTGTCTCCCAGACATTAAAACATAAATTACAGTCAAACCTGTCTCTAGCAGCCACCCAAGGACTTCACAGACAAAAAAGTGGTTGTTACAGACAGGTGGCCAATATAGACAGATATTTAACATGTTTTTTTCTCTCAGAGGGAATTGTTTTTAGTGGTCATATATGGCAAGTGACCGCCATAGACAGGTGGTTGCAAAGAGAGGTTTGATTGTACCATAATTTTGTTGTGA
Organism: Diadema antillarum; assembly: GCF_040938485.1. Taxonomy (NCBI): domain Eukaryota; kingdom Metazoa; phylum Echinodermata; class Echinoidea; order Diadematoida; family Diadematidae; genus Diadema; species Diadema antillarum. Next base: position 3,760,368 of record NW_027271028.1, read on the forward strand.
ACAAGCAATGCCTTCAATGGATGAACAAACAATACACAAGTTCTACAACTTGCCTCACAAAACATAACTGACACAAAGAAATATAGGAACCCTAGTTCATACAAGCATTTTGCAATTGTAGTTTTAGCAAAATACAGAATTGACACAATACCTTTCCTCATCAAAATCTTTCTCCTTTTCTTGGCCACCATGTATATCCTCTTCCTCGTCTTTGTCTTCCTTATCCTCTTCTTCAAGGAAATGTACTTTCTTCTTCGTTGGCATATTCTGGACTTGAGTTCCTGGCTCACTGAAGAAATCACTGTACATGAAGTCCCTTGAACTCTTTTTCTGTTCAGTCAGAAAAAAAATAAAACAAAAAGGCATAAACAATATACAAATGCTACTCCAAACAGGCAGAGCCATCATCTTTTGATATTCATGCACACACTGATCTAGGCCACGAAAGACAAGCATGCAAAACACGCTATCCCATTCCCCCTTGCTCAAATTTGGGTTCACGGACAGATTTCATCTGCTGGACTTTGACAGACTTCCCTTATATCTTGCTGGGATTAAAATAACACCATGACTTGCAAATATAAATGTATTTATGAACAGATAAAACAGTTTATGAATAATAAATTAATGAACAAATAAATGAACAAATGAACAAATGAATGAATAATTCATAAATCAATGGGAAAAAATATGAGGCAGAATATTCCAAATCCTTGAAGGAAAATGCTTTCAGACAGATCATAATTATTCTGGTTGTGAAAACTGATTGCAACCCATTGATGGGCTAAATGACAGTGAATCATTCAAAGTTCACTCGTCAGTCCTTTGCACGGATCTCACATAACAAAAACTGCATGCAGATCCATCATACACTGAAAATGCACATATTTACAGTTGAACCTCTCGTATCCGGACAAGTCGGGACCGGGGCTCATCCGGATAAGGGATTTGGCCGGATACGGGAGACTCAATGCTTTATACATGTACATATACATACACATGTACTGATTTAGCCCATTGTAGTACCACATGTAGTAATGTGTATACTGCAACCTTTTCATTGTTACACTCAGTAACAGACCCCAAAATAGAGGTTCGTGTTTGCAAGAATGAAATCATTTTCTTTTATAAATTCTTGGGATGATTTACCTAAATAATTATTAAGAAATGTATCAAGTATATGTAATACATTGTGTTTGTGTAGGAGATCTCAAGGAGTTGGGAATCCCCCTTTCCTCCCGTAATTATTAAAAAAAAAATCACGGCGAGATTGCGTCCGTATAATAGAGAGATCCAGATAAAGGGAGGCCGGATAAGAGAGGTTCAACTGTACATGTACACTGTACCTTTCCTGCTGCTATCTGACGTTCGTCTTCGTCTGACGATGCATCATCAAAATAGTCCACCATTTCATCGTCGTCTTCCTCCCCCTCACCCTCCTCCCCCTCCTCATCATCACCACCAGTCTTCCCTCCCGCTTCTCTCCGCTCCATCTGTCGCAGGCGTTTTGCCTCTCTGGCGTCCTCCATCTCCAGAAACCTCTCCATGTCATCAAGTTTGAAAAACATGTCATCCACAACTGAAGACTTAGTCCTTCCCTTACCACTATGTGCAGAGTCCTCTTTCACTGAAACTTTTCCTCTAAGTTTAGTCCTGGATTGCAGCGAATCTATGTCGAAATTGGTGTCGGACTCGTCACTATCGTCGAAATCCTCACCATCCTTTTTGTGTCCAGTTCTTTGAATGTCCGCGTCGGACACGTCAGGATCTTCTTCACCATCATCCTGATCATCTGAGTGTTCATCCTCATCCTCTGTATGGTCACTCTCATCCGTTTCTCCCTCCTCGCCTTGTGACACCATTTCTTGCCTTCGTGCATGTCGCTGACTGCTGCTTCCTGCCACGGACTTGGCGACACGCTTCAGAAGACTGTTAATGCACGGTTCATTCTGCAGCTCCAGCTCCTGCCATATCTGCTCCTCGTCGAAGCCTTCTGTGATGAGCTCGGAGAGTGGGTTTGACGAACCAATGGTCTCCCGGTCATGACTTGCAGCCTCGTCAAACAGGGACTTGGTGCAGGATGTGAGAACAGCTTCATGCTTTGGCTGACAACTGTAATCATATCAATTATATAGTACATAAGGTTATTGTGATTGCCTATATTATACAGTGTGTATAGACTACGCACAAGCAGTATTGTAAATCATAAATTTGAAAGCACTGATTAACTGATATGACATTGCTGACGCAGGTTTGTGAAACATAATCATTATTACATAGCCTATTACAAGCAGCATCACTGTCTAGGATCTTAAAACTAACATATTTCTAGTTTTCAGCAACACTGCTATCACACACTGAAAAACAGAAATTGTAATTTAAGAGTAAGCCCTTCTTCTTCTTCTAAATCTACAAAAGGGCTTTGTAGCCCATCACAAAGATCAACTTGACCTGCATACTGTAAAATGAGGAATGTTTGCGTGCATTCTAATTTTGTGAGAGCCAAGATTCGTGAAATTAAAATGCATGCGAAGTCTCTTGTCTACACTATACGCATTGAATGCCAGAGCCAGAGGCACTTCACAAATATTTCATGTCAGGAAAAAGGCAGTTGGCTCCAATTCGCGAAAATTACAGTACCTGGTGGGAGCTGGTACTTCTTGTTTTTGAGGAGGAACGTATTCCTGCTCATGCTACGTCCCTTCTATCTAGGGACAGTGGTTTAACATCCCTCCCCCCCCCCCCCCCCTTCACAGCGGTGTCCATGAGTATGAGTCTATGACACATTGGCTGCAGATCTCCAGAGGAGAATCGTAAATTGATAAATGCAACTCAAAAAATGTGTGCAAAAAATATTATAAAACTCCTCCAGCAGACAGACTGATTTTTTCTGTCTATATTATTGTCTAATCTTGTCGGTACTGCACCTACCGCCGCTGCTGGGCTATAAATGTGCAGTCCCTCATGCATACAGTTGCAGGACTTTAAAATCTTGTTTTAGACAAACAAGATTTAAAATTAAAGGACAAGTTCACCTTCATTGACATGTGGGTTGAGTGAATGCAGCAATATTAGTAGAACACATCAGTGAGAGTTTGAGGAAAATCCGACAATCCGTTCAAAAGTTATGAATTTTTAAAGTTTCTGCTCAGTCATGGCTGGATGAGAAGACTACTGTAGCTTGTGATGTCACACGAGTACAACGGTATAAAAAAGTATAAAGAAAATTCACCTTATTTTCACTTTTCTCGCATAACAAAAGAACACTCGATGTCTCTCTTTCAGAAGGCAAGGGGAATAATATTATCCTTAACATACATCAGTAGCAAGTCCAAGAAATGTGCACTTGAGTCTTTATTCAAAAGTAAAATTTTGTGAAATTCTCTTTGTATTTTCATTATATCGTTGCACGCATGTGACATCACACACTGTAGTAGTCTTCTCATCCAGCAGTAATTGCGCAGATACTTTAAAAATTCATAACTTTTGAACGGATTTTCCTCAAACTTTCACTGATGTGTTCTACTAATTGTTGCATTCACTCAATCCACATGTACATGAAGGTGAACTTGTCCTTTAAAGTATCGATATTGATTGCAGATTTTGTTTCAGCTGGCAGTGTGTTCCAAATTGGGATTGTCCTTGGGTAAAGTGAGTGATGACAACAATCTTTGTTGGTCTGAATAGTGTTGTAATTCAAGGATTGATTTGACCTTGTTGCTGGTCGACTTCTGGCATTCCTTTTTTAGCTGTTAACATGGTTAAGAAGATTTATGTTTGACGGAATTACACTCGAGTAACACTAACAGTTGAAGTTAGGTTCTAAATTTACACCGCGGCGTAGAGTAGGCGCAGCAGTCAATGTCAAGCTACTCTACTACTAGTAAATTAGTTTCAATTTACTCTAGATCTACTAGAAACCCTAACATTATATGATTATAATTTACGAGACACGCGACACAACAGCAAGTGCATGTGTACAACACATTTTTATATACATGGGACTACACGTGCAGGTAGAGAGGCATGTCGGCACTTAAAATACATTAATCTAATTCTATCAACAGTCTTCATACTTCATAAAAATAGGTAATGATACCACATTACGTTCTTACCTTATGTAGTTTTCTGGAACCTTGGTGGCACCTTCAAAAGAACGTAAAACGGCGCGTAGCTTTTTGTTATTTGCCATTTTCGCGACAGCAACATGCTTTCACACACACGTGTGTACAGTATCCGCTTATCGGTAATGCCGCTGGTGTGTGCACAACACAAGCAAGCGCTTGCAGCGAGCCGCGCCGAGGGGGCCGCGCTTATCGGTTTCCCCGATCCAGCTACGTGGCTATCTGCATCATCCTGCCCCTGCTGGTGGCGTATGGTCAGTCCCGTGTATAGCCAGTGTCGATTGATTGATTGATGGATTGATTAATATTGATTGATTGATTGATTGATTGATTGATTGATTGATTGATTGATTGATTGATTGATTGATTGATTGATTTGAATGATTTGCTAAAAGAAATTATACAATATATAGTAAGACCCCTTACTCACATTTATAATTTGTCCATCGTTTGTGGTATTGTGCACGATAAAATGAAAATCGCAAAAGTTGTTCCTATTCTTAAAAAAAGGAAATCGTACAGAAATAGGTAATTATCGACCTATATCTTTACTTACAGTTTTTTCTAAAATTCTTGAAAAACTTGTATACCGGTACTCTAGACTTATTGCATTTCTTAAGTCATGTAATATTTTTTCTACTTCTCAATTTGGTTTCCGTGAAAGGCACACAACATCTCATGCTATCTTGTGTTTAGTAGAGAAAATAGCATCTGCCCTAGATAATCATCTTCATACTATTGGTATATATTTAGACTATTCCAAAGCGTTCGACACTGTCAATCATGATATCTTGTTGCATAAGCTCTATTATTATGGTATTAGTAAGAGGATCAGCACTTGAATGGTTTAAAAGTTATCTTAGAAACAGACAACAGTTTGTACAACTAAATGGTACTGGTTCTAGTATGCAGTCTGTCACCTGTGGAGTACCCCAAGGGTCTCTTCTAGGACCGCTGTTATTTATTCTCTATGTAAATGACTTTCAAAAATCATCAAGTGTCTTTTCTTTCTTGATATTTGCAGATGACACTAGTATTTTTTGCTCTAACAAAGACCTGCGTGTCCTGTTGGAGACATGAAATATGGAATTACATGGATTAACTAATTGGATTCATGCCAATAAGTTATCCTTGAATCTGCTTAAAACAAAATACATGTTATTTAGTAATACAGACACCTTAATGCCTGGTCCTGTAATTTTTGATAATGTTCAGATTGAAAGAGTTATATCAACCAAATTTCTTGGTATCCATATTGATGATAAGTTGAATTGGAAAAGGCATACAACTCACCTTTGTAATCTTCTCTCTAGAAATGTAGGTATGATGAACAAACTAAAGTCTTTTCTTCCAAATAGAATTTTGGCCATGCTATATTCATCTTTGATTTTGCCTTACTTAAACTATGGTGTATTAGCTTGGGGTGCTACAGCCAAAATTCGCTTAGAAAAAATTTTGCTTCTTCAAAAGAGAGCTGTTAGGATTATGTCATCAGCAAATACACATGCTCATACTGATACGCTGTTTTATGGGAATAATGTTTTGAAAATACAAGATATTTATTTATTGTATTTGGCATCCCTCATGTATCAGATCAATAATGGTAATGTGCCCCACGCAATAGCGTCCATGTTTGTTAAGAATGATAGAATACACAATTATTGTACAAGACAGGCTGCTTTATATCATTTCACATCAGTCAGAACCCAACTCAGAAATAATACTGTCGCATTGGCAGGCCCAAAATACTGGAAATCCTCTTTTAGACAGGCCATTAGCCTATCTGGATTTAAACGTAAGATGAAATCTTATCTTCTTGACAGATACAATTAATCCTGATGTTTTGTTGTTGTTTTTTTGTATTACTGTACTTCAGATGAAATAACTTGCATAGTTATAAATATGCATGTTTGTGCATAATGTGAGTCTGTTTTATGAATGGCAATTGGAGTCCTTTTTCAAATTGTTGTTTATGAGGTCCTGCTGTACAAAATATTTGTGTGACATACAACTTGTGTCAAATATTTTGACCTTGCTTCTGTGTATTGAAATTTGAACCTGTATATTTCTTTGTTTATTATTTTTTTACACTCTGAAATTTGTCAGAGGGAATACATACATGTGTTACCACTGTTGATAAAGTTCCATAAATTGTAATTTTTAAATCGGGCTGAGTGTTAAATTCACATCTTTATGAATAATTAGATATATGTAGGCTTTTTGATATAATCTGCTTTATTGGTTTAAAATTTGTTTTTTCATTGATTAATGCTGAGCTACATCTTAGTTAAGCACTGGATATCTTGTAAGTCATTGCCTTTATTTTCACCCTCTTTACTCTTGTCCCTGTAACTGTGTGTCCAAGTCCAAGTTATTTTTTTTTCTCCTTCCCATTATTCAATCCCCTATTCTGTTTAAATACATTTTTTCTTTTAACATCCGTTAGTGTGCTTTCTCTCCCCCCCCCATAATCATCATTTCATTTTCGCATATTGTATGTATATATTGTACATAGTTTTCAGGCTGAATTTTCCAGTCTTGTGTATCTGGTGTGTTTTTTTTTTGTTTTGTTGTTGTTTTGTTTTGTATCTGTAAATAGGAGTTTCTGCAATTTGCAAGCTGTGCTTCTCAGCAGGACTCCTACATCTTTTCCACTTCATGTATATGTTAACTCTTTTTAGCTATCTGTCATATTTTGTGTAATCATTGATTTCTTGTCTTCACCCAATATTACAATTTCTGTACTTTGTTTTCTTGGTGGAATTGAACAAATAAATTGAATTGAATTGAATTGAATTGAATTGATTGATTGATTGATTGATTGATTGATTGAGGTTTATAACATTCCTAAGTGAGATAATGAGAAACATCAATTTTTAAGAAAGGAGATAAAAGTAATCCAGGTAATTATAGGTAATTATTATGGTAATTATAGACCAATTTCGATTTTACCGATAATAAGTAAATTATTTGAAAAGTTAATCAATAAACGTGTTGTAGACTTTTTGGAAAAATATGAAATTTTATACAAACATCAATATGGATTCAGGCATGGATAGGCCTACAGTACCGGTACCAAACTTTCACTTATAAATCTAATTAATCAAATTACAAATAGTACTGATGAAGGGCAGTCAACGATCGGAGTTTTCATTGATTTTGCAAAAGCTTTTGATACGATAAATCATACAATTCTTCTTAAAAGCTTGAACATTACGGAATCCGAGGTTTAGCTTTACAATGGTTTAGGAACTATTTAAAAGACAGGCAACAATTTATATGTTATTATGACTGCATATCTTCAAATGAATTAATCTCGTGTGGTGTTCCTCAAGGATCTGTTTTGGGTCCAACTCTTTTTCTCATCTATATTGATGATTTGCCCAATTCAACTTCATATTTTGATTTTAGATTATTTGCCGATGATTCTAATCTTTTTCATACTTTCAATACAAATGAGCACAATATAAACTTAGCAGATATTAGTAAGAATATAAAAGATGTGATTGCATGGTGTAATTCAAACAAGCTAACAGTTAATATCAATAAATCTAAGTACAATATAAATTATTTTTAAAAGCAGGCATAAAAAAAATTGAAATCCGTTTTAGAGTCAGTTGATTCAATATCTTTTCTCGGAATCCGTATTGATGAAAACTTAAATTGGTAGAAACACATCAATAATGTATGCACTGTTTTAAGCAAAAATAGGACTTTTGTACAGAATACGACACTTCGTCTCTAAACAAATACTACTACTGTTATACAATGCTTTTATTCTACCTCACATAACCTACAGATTGGAGGTCTGGGGCGGAACAAACAAAACTTTCTTAAATCCTATTCTAATTCTACAAAAGAGAATGTCAAGAGTGATAACATTCCAAAGTTTCAGGCATCACTCAGCACATTTATTGTATGAACTAAAATTATTGGGTGTATTCAAGGAACATAGATACCTAATTGGAATATTTATCTATGATCTATTGAATGATAACCTACCTCATAAAGCATCGTATTATTTTTCTCATATTGACCATACATACGAAACAAGAAACAAAGAAATGTGCAATTTTAAACTAAAAACTGTCAGAACAGAATTAGGGAAGCGATCAATAGCATATTCAGGTGTTCGTAAAATATGGAACAATCTTTCAACTGATTTACGTTATACATCCTCTCGTAAAAAAGTTTTGTTAAGTCTTCAAGAAGAATTTATTGGAAGAATACACATAATTTGAATAAATTTGTTTATTGTAATCCACAAAGCAAAAACTTCAATTCTAGTAATGTAAGTATTGTAAGTATAATATCAATGTCAAAATGTTGATCTTGTACATAGTGTAAATACACTTGTTTATAATATAAATAATTTTATTGTTTAATTTATATATTCTTCTTCTGTATTCAAGGGCCAACGTCCACTAGCGTTGCTATTTGTTGGACCCTTTTACCAAATTTGTAAATATGTTTGTACTTTCATATTCATATTGTTGATAAGTTTGATTCTATACTTTCATGTCTTGTATTCCTGTTAATTGTATTATTATTATTGTATTCTCCATGATTGTATATCTGTGATTGTAAACTTGTAAACTTGAACTTAAATTTGGTAATAAAAATCATTCATTCATTCATTCTTATGAAATATGAAAGAGCATGTAATTTTAAGAAGGATTCAACGTTTATATGATGAAAATTAGTTTTCAAATGGCTGAGATATCCAAAAAAAGTGATGATAATAAAAGGCGACAGGCCACGCCTTTTATTAGGATCTCTTTGTTTCACTTTGTTTTTGGATATCTCAGCCATTTCCAAACCGATTTTCATCAAATAAACTTTTGATACCCCTCAGAATTGCATGCTTTTTGACACTGTTTCTAAATATCTCGCAAAACGTTAAAAGCAAAAAATCCTCACCTCAACCAGAACTGTACACACCCTTTAATTGATTAAATGGTTGATTGATTGATTGATAGATTGATTTTGTTTTAATCTTTTTCTTTTGAGCCAAATAAAAGACAGAGCTAAAAGTTACTGCTATGAAGACATTAATGACTGTATAATAGGCCTACGTATGTTCAAGCGTGCTTATGGAGGATCCAGTGGTGTCCTGCGCACGGGGCCGGGAGTGGGGGATGGGGTTAAAGATAATATGAAGTTTTGGTACCTTTACAAAGTTTCCCTGAGATTGCCTTGTCTTAGTTTGTGTTTCAGGTTAAAGTACCTTTCATATAACCAACACAGTGAGACTTACTCGCCCCAAAGTGCTCTCATATCTTAGTAATCATGCAATAATGGTTTCGGATATTATCGACGCTGTACAACGTCAATAAATACTAACGGCTCGTTCGAATCGTTCGAATCTTTATATAGCTCCCTCAACGATCATTCTGCGTGTAACTCGTGAGAACCGGATCGCCAGCACAGAACTTGTGTAGAGTTCTGTGACCGCCAGTTATCCGGGCAGTGCCGCAGCGCTAACACTCCTCTGAAGCTGTTTGTGCGATGCGGTAATGCGTGCATGCATGCGAGCGGTATGTACAGTGCCGACAATGCGTGATCACAGATTATGGTACATGAGGCGAGGATGTACGACTAGGACTAGTAGTATGGTACACGAAGACGGGTTTGACATAGAACAGCCATTGCAGGAGGGAAACAAAAACAAATACGAAGACCATAAACAGTGGTCAATCCTGCCGGAGGGGAAAAAAAGACGAGTATAGCTGCGGCAACTTTGAGGCGATCAGATATGCATCAGTATACTTTGTATACTACTAGGCGCTGCGTTTTACTCACCACCGGCCACCCTGGTTAGATCGAGGCTCGTTATGCAGCGAAGCACGGATTATACATACAGATTGTACGCGCACACAACTTGACAACACTGCGGTGGTGAGAAGTGACTTGCTGTGCTGCCAAATAAGACAGTAGTTCCTACATGATATTTTAATGTAGTTAGATATTTTTAATATTGTTTGAATTCATATGTTGGTAAACTCTCGTGATTTTAGAGGCTCCACCACAGTGCTAGACTATCACGCGGACTTGCTATGAGATAGATGACATCTACCTTGTAAGCAGCCTTAGCATGCCCTGTTCAGCAGTCGATCGTTTTACCAGGGAGGTGGTTTACCGGGGAGACGGGAACTTTCTATTCATTCAGTACTGTACATGAAGGAAGACATTACCTCAACCAGCTCCCAGCCCGACCAGATGCATGCATGAATGCAATACCCGCTCGCGCTGGTTTACGTTTGGAACAGCAACACACACACACACACACACACACACACACTCACATGCACACACTCACATACACACACAGTACACACACACACACACACACATACTCACAAGCACACTGACACCAGGGAGTGTTCCAGTCCACCTGTCTTGACACGGGTACAGAAATAGATCGAACGTTTATTGACCTTGAGTCGGGTCAGACTCACAAAAAAAAGAGGAAGAAGAAACCACGCCAGAGATGGAGTGATCAGATTGCAGGGAGAGAGAGAGAGAGAGAGAGAGAGGAAGAGGGAAAGACACATTTTCACAAACCTGCCTCGTTATGACGCAATCGTGGAGAACAGTGCCAGTAGCTCCATGATACAGTCGAGGATGGAATCAGAGCTTGAAGCTCCTTGATGGAATAAAGCCCATCCCATACTCACGACTATAGGACTGACAGAGTTTGGATCCTGAACAAGTCACAGCAGCTTCAGCATAAACGAGTTGTTTTTTGTTTTGTTTTGTTTTTTCAAATCCAAAGTCGGTCAGTCATAGTCGTGAGTCGTATTCCAATAGTGTGCGGCGGGCTTAGGATATGTAGGTCACTCTTTGGCCTTTAGTTCGGCCTGCACTAATTCATTCATTTATTTATTTCATTTTATTTTTTTTATATTGTATTTCAAAGTTACGTTGGTGTTTTCATTATGCAGATGGTGCATTATAGTAGGCCTATGATAAGTGGCCTATTGGCCCCAAAACATGATTTTAGACTGAAAATAATCCGAGTTACGTGTTTGTTTTTTTATTTTTTATTTTTACATACAGATTATATTCAGATTGACAGTGTAAATCATTAATCGATTGATTTTCAAGGAAAATGGACTTACCGGATTATTTTTTTCTTTCGAACACGCTCTTCTTCCTTCAGAGAAACACAAAACCTCCACATTCAACTCCAAAGGGAGGAAAATCAAGCTGCGCATACCGAGGTTGAGGTAACATAAGTAAATCCAAGTTCTGTGAGTTTCAGAGGAATATCGCAAGATCTTGTGGGTGGTATACTAGTACTTTAGTAAGCTTCAGTTTGATTGTAGTTATGAACTACCTATTTACGACGCCAGTGTAGCCACGGGTATGAGCATGTCGCTGTAATAATATTGTGCGACACAACAGAAGCCTGCAACATTGTGTGCGACATCCTCGAGAATTGGCGACATGCATGTTCTAACTATATAAGTGTTATCAAATTTGTGAAAAACACGTGTAAAACTTGTGGGACGACAAACTCATATGTTGGCTGAACTCTATTTCATTTTTTTTTAAAGAATATTTTATTCTCCATCAATGGTATTTCGTTTATGCATCGATACAAGGTACTCCATCATCTCTTTATTGTTTTAGGGGGTTTCGTGTTGACAAAGTCGAGTATTTGGCTGCAAAAATTGCGGTGAGCTACCTGTGGTGTATGGCTGGTGCGTGTTCCACGTGTTTATAGGGCATAGTGAAAATTCAAGGAAAAAAAAAAACCTACAACCCAAACGAATTGAAACAGAACGCGCAGTGGTACGGGGAAAAGACACTGCGTGCGAACATCTTTATTAAAAAAAAAATAAATAAATAAAAATAAAAAATGTCGCTACGGCGACAGGTGTATGCCTCCGCAATAATGCAGGTCTATAGTACAATGTCTTGACCATGTGTGATGACAGTTTCACACAATTGGCAAGATATTAAAATGACAGGTTTGCCACAAATGTGCTGAATGTTCACTTTCCTAGAACTATCAATTGGATGAATGATTAAAACGTCAGAGTGCAGGTATTTGGGGGAACTGATGATTTTTACTGGACTTTTGACCCTTTTATAAGTTTATGCATTGAGTAATTTTCAAGGTATTGAGAAAAAATATAAATTCAGTATCAAATGGTAAAATATTATTATCTAAACCTGGCCTTTGACCTTTGACCTCACAGTTCCAAAGAGAATCACTGTTAGGTAGAACATGCATAAATATGTAAGTTTCATGATAATACCTTGAGTTACTTTTGAGATATGGAGGAAGAAGTGCAATTTAGCACTTTCACTTGACCTTTGACCTTTTGGCACGAAACTCCCCGCAGAATATATATTGGGTTATACATGCATACATCAAGTTAAAAAAATCCTCCAGGCATTGCATGAATATAAGAAAAGTAGTGATATTTTGAGGAGTTGACCTTGAACTTTGACCCCTGACCTTTGACCCATGATCCCCAACTTCCCTAGATAATCACTGCCCATCGGTTCATATATATACTAAGTTCCATGAAGATACCTTGAACCATTTGCGAGATATGGAGAAAAACATGAAATTTCAACCTTTTTTCACAAAATAACCTGTGACCTTTGACCTTTGACCCCGTGACCCTAAAATCCAAACAAAGTATTATCCCCCAGGATATACCCTCATACCAAGTTTGATGCAAAACCACCTCACGGTTCTTGAGATATTGACAAAAACAAAACGGGACGGACGTACGGACGGACGGACGCCCCGAAAACAATGCCTCCGGCCACTTCGTTGGCGGAGAAAAGAGAAAAGAGCAAAATCCCACGATAGCAAGGTGCCACAGACTTGGCAAAGAGGGGGGGGGGGGGGGAGGGGAGGGGGAGGGGGAGGGGGGAGGGCGGGGGGGTAAACCACAAATCCGCGCGGTGGCGCATTCCTGCTGAGGTCATAAACAGTCTGGGGCCTGCGGGAATGAAAAGGATGTTTCGAAGCGAGCTCAAGTCGAAGACTCCGGGGAAGACCACTGGCAGGATTGCAATCGTTACCTGATTCTACATTTCTTTCAATCAATTGACGTAAAATAATGTCATTTTTTCTATTTTCTTTATATCTTTCCTGAAATATATCCCACTGCCCTCCAAAGGGGGAAGATTCTCTATCATTATTCTTTCTTTTCTGACGGTGACTCAGAGGTGCTTGATTATAAAAAGGGAAAATCATGTTACTGTTCGTCACTCTGCAAGTTCGTTGTTCTGAGAGAGAAACACTTTCGTTATTTTTATGGTTCCTTGATTCGAACACGGGTGTTCGTTCATCCTGAAACGAAATAAATTTCGTACCACGTATAGGACCTAATTCGTTTTCAGAATAAAAATGTTCGGATTATAACTAACGCCTTCATATTCGGAGCAACAAATGGATCTGGAACAGGAATTTGGGGACCCGGATTGACGAACCTTATACATGACGTGTACTTATCCCCCAAAGTAATGGATACCGTGCAAAGAAATTAACGATGTCAAAAAGGGAGATTAGTTTCCCGCCAATTCCCCCTTCCGTCAATACTAAGGCTCCTACTTCGGAAGTATAGGTCTGTCTCTCGTTGCTCGATAAAGAAAAAGAAAAAGAAATGAACAACGTCAAAATAAACAAGAACAGAATAAACGCATGTTCGCCTATCGTGGGGCATCTATGCAATACTGTTACCTTGGATGATATCCTCACCCTCACCATCGTGTAATTCCTATATAAGAAAGCAATTAATAATTATGTTTTGCACTGGATGTTATGAAAATGTATGTGATCTGGTATCCCGACGTAATGTAAATGATTATGTTACATGAAGAGGGCTGTTCGTGGGTGGTATTCGAATACTGTTTTGTATAATTATGATTTCGTTATGTGTAGATTATGTGCGTATAATAAGAGTTTCATTTTAAATGGAGTTTCAATCAATTTTATTATTCATGTCAAATTGGATTCCTCGGAAGACCATCACGACCATGAATGCCGAGTTGCGAGCAGGGCAATCCATACGTTTACCTTTGGTTATAATACCATGTTATTATAGTTGAAATGTATCATTGTTACCTTGGGACTTTACGGTGAATCATTTATTAACAGACAATCAAATATCTCCCACTGCCCAAGGGGAAACATATCAAACTAAGAATGACATTCATTTTTGCTTTTAAGATTTCCCCTCCCGTCTGACAATAATTTTCTGAAACATCCACCAGTGCCGGATGTAGAATGTTTATTCCGAAGGTGATATCCGACAATGAAGTACAAAGGCTTGATACTCCGATGAATTAGAATCACAAGCTTACGCAATGCTATTTTACGAAGAACACTCTTCGGATATATGTTGAAGATTTAGTGCCTAAACATTACCTATAAACCAAAACAATCGTAGCATATGTATACTAGCTAGGCCTTCTAAATAACCAATAAAACATTTAAACGAATTAATAATTGCCTATAAATAATCGGCAGCACCCCTCAAGTATTTCAAGAAACAACTATATGTCTTGTGCAAAACAATTCCTGCATATTTTTTGAATGTGGCAAGATATAATGCGAACATGAGATTGTGAGTTATAAGAACAATTTCAATATTGAGCTGAGTTCAGCAGATGTCATAAAATATCTTCGGATCTCGTTCATGAGGACATGCCAGCAGAATTTGGGTAAATGAAATGCAGCCATTTCCACTGGAACTAATGGTAGATCAATGTTATTGCCGTATCCTTGGAGTAAAATGTCGCCGGGGCGCGGGACAATTCATTGTGGTGTCTTCGAAGGAAACATCACCGGAGCAAGTGTTGGTGGTTCAGTCGTCGGCGGAGCAATCATTGTCGACGGAGCAGATGTCGTTGGGGTGATGTTGTGGAGCACATTCTCGCGGAGCGAATTAATGTCAGTGGAGCATAAAGACTGACCTCTCTTTGATACATACGTATACTCATGGACACAAAAGAAACATTAGCCAATGGTATAAAGGGTATAGTGGTCGGACATTTCCATCGCCTTGATGTTACCATTTTGCAAAGAATCTACAAATTTTAGTAACATACATTCACCAAAATTAATGTCATACCGTACATTTCTGGATGCTGAAAATAATTAGAAGCTGACCTATTTCACTCAGCGTGACAAAGGTGAAAAGTTTACGTTTTCTCTGTTGTTCCGGATTAAAGAAAAACAAAATAACGTCACCATGATTAATTTCCTATTATGACAATGTGTGGGAAGGGATAATGTGTTATTCATATTTTTTGCGGTACATCAATGATCATTGATGCGACTTGACTTGACATCATCTTGAAGTTCATCAGGACGTGTTTCCAGTGACGTTCATTTACTGGTGCTATATAGGGACAGCATGTCATGTTTTTACGGAGCGTTGTTCAATCTGTTAAAAACAATATAAAAAACATACATAACGATATGTGCACAGGAAATTACAATCCTCTGATAATTTATGACAATAATAATGAGATGTGATGTTTATGGCTTATTTGCAATACATTGCACTCCCGTTACAACGAACACGGTAATAACGAAGCAAAACTTCTGTTCCCAAAATGTTCGCCATTAAAGTCTGTGTTAAAAAGATTCGCTTATAACGAACACGTTTATAGCGAAATTTTCGTTATAACGAAGTCTTTTCCGAGCGCCACTGACAAAGAAAAACAAAAGAAATGTGCTCTGTTATAACGAAATGCGGATCGCTTCCGAAAATACGTAGCGGAACAAGCATTTATAGCGTCTCTGCGTGGGCGAATGCTTCACAATACTGCGTTTTCGATCCGTGTGTCACGCACAAGTTTTCGAGGAGAACTTGCATTATTGTTAAACAATCTGACAATAATCTGAAATTGAGTAAGGTTCCTTATTACAAAACACAAAGATTCTGATACACCTAAATGTCCGTTAGTTCGGAAATGAAACAGTGTTTGTTCACGAACATTTTGGCGTTATTCCAAAGATTCGTTATTCCGAAAAAAAAATAAAAATATGGTTCTTATTACGACGGTGCGTTTGTCCGAAAATGATAGGAATTCCAAACATTCATTAATTGGAACATTAAAAAAACAACAACCTAAAACAACAACAAAACAAAAAAAAAACCCAAAACAAACAAACAAACAAAAAACGTTTCGTTAATCCAGAAAAGAAAAGGTAAGTCCACTAACAAATCTTAGGAATTGCAAACCTTATAATCGTCTTATAAGAAAACTGAACCTTCGAAATACGTAACCTGTGTCATTTTTTTTTTAATTTTCAACAAACCTTCCACGGAATGACAAACTTTATTACATTTTCGGATTAAAAAACCTTCGCAACAACGAACCTTCGGAATAGTGATCCTTTCTCAGTTAGTAAATTACAAACCTTTGGAATGACGAACCTGATCATTTTAATTTCCGATCGACGAACCTTCGGACATTACAAACAACTTTATGCTCTCTTTTAATTGTAATATTCAAACGAAATTTAAAAGGTCCCATTCCATTTTACATAGCTTTCCAGTGTATTCAGCAAACAGAACATCATAATTTATATGCGTGGTTTCCTTGTTTTCGTGTAATATTGTATTTGTTCGGTTATAACGAAACTTCGTTATAACGAAAGAAAACTGCCCCCATGCCCCCTATAGGGTATAGTTAGTTCTCTTTTCTTTTAAAATGTATATCATCAAGGTTCTGCAGTGACCACGGGTATATTATTTTTTGATATTTGTTTTTAGGAAGGAAACAACCCCGTAACGAGGGGGCATTGGTGGCACGAGAAACTGAAGGGGAAAAAATGCATGGGGAGCCTTTTTTTCCTATTCAGCCGATTAATCCCGAGTGGGGCACCAGAAAGAAATAAAAAAGAAAGGATGCAATATATATATCTTATATATATATATACGTGTGATACATACCTGATGGCATACGTGTAGAGCTGTCCACCGTTGCTTGTTATACCGGTCGAACACGAAGCCACCTCGATCACTACTGATTATAGCTTACTATAACACGAAGCCCCCTCGATCTCCATTGGGATTGTGTTATGTGAAAGAGATTGCATAAGATTATGCTCTTGTCATGACATTTGTCATCATGAAAAAAGGGAAAAGACGGTCGCACAATCACAGATGGAAGAGGTCTTTGATTTGCTTTGTTGTTGTTGTTGTTGACAAAATTGTCTCACAGAATCACCTGATAAGCAAACAAACCAGTCCTCTTCACATTAATTTTTTTCTGCCAATTCTCTCCACAAAATTGGCCGCTAAGCAAAAACAACAACAAAAAATAATACAAACAGAACCAGCACATGACTGTGGTAATCAATTCCATCAAATCACCTGCCCAAACAACAAGCAAACATGTTATACATAAAACGCATATTAGGCCCTACTAATTGTACAAACAAACAGTCAGTAAAACAACTAGAAAACATAACATTTCGGAATACGTCTTTCTTGGTCAATCAGGCCTGCGCATACTACGCTACGAAAAAAAAAAAAATAAGAAAAAAATGTCCGGCATAAAATGCTACATGCCAAGCGTCAATATCCATGATAGGCCTATGCCTACTCTGATGGCAACGTTGACCATGTAGATAATCGTCATTAACAATCGGATTTTCTATATTATGTTAGTTAGCGATTTTTTTTTCTTTTTGACTAGACAGCCCATTCATTGTCAGAATGAGCAAAAAAAAAAAAAAAAAGGCTGTGAAGACTTTTTTTAAAAATAATTTCTTTCATTTTTTTGTTTAAATCTTGACCTGACAGCACATATGTCGAGAGAAGTGTTTTTCTTCGATAAGCATATAAACATGGCAATTGAACATTATTCTAGAAGAACGCTACATGTATACCATCTTGCAGCACAGTTCCATTACACACTCTTTGACTGCACACAGTACATAGGTACCACGTGAATGGAGCAATGAAGCAAAAACAAACAAAAACGAAAACAAAAACCCGAAAACAATAATAATCTAAACAGGATTAGCATTTCTGTACAATCTGTCGACAAATCATCTGCTCAAACAAAAAACATTGTCGCGTTCTGCACAAAACGCATATAGGCCCTACTAAATCTGTAAAACAACAACAACAAAATAAATAACCCGAACCTTTCGGAATCCATATAATTCTTTGACACTCAGACCTATGCTATTTACGCTAAGAAAAAATGGACAAATGGAAAAATGTCAAGCATAAATGCTACGTTGCAACTGATATACGTCGATGTAGGGCAATTTGTCAATCAGCTGCAATGAAAACATCTCGACGGAAGAATTTCATGAATTTGAATAAAATTAATGCTTCGTGCCAAGCGTCATGTACTGCACCAACTCTGGCAACGTATAGTGTATAGACGATCATCAGTAACAACCGAGCTGGGTTTGTTTTTGTTGTTGTTGGTTTGTTGTTGATGTTTTAGTTAGGTTTAGTCGGCGATTGTTTTCTTTTTTTTACTTGACAGCTGATTTATCGACATAATCGGCCAAAAAAAGGAAAAAAAAAGTGCAGACAATTTTTGATTTCAAACAACAAAACCCAAAATAATATTAATAGTAATCAAAACAGGATTAGTGGTCATCAATATTATTCTGTCAACAGATCGCCTGACAAAACAAAACAAAACAAAACGAAAACACAATTAAACACGTCTTCCATAAAACGCATATAGGCCCAACTAATTTGAAAAACAATCAGTAAAAGTACGCTGAGAAAAAAAGAAGAAAAGGAATGAAATTAAGAAAGAAATGCTCAGCATATACAGGCTGAAGCGTCAACTATGGCAACGTTGACCGTGTGTAGATCATCAAGCTGTTTTTACTTCTGTAGGTTTAGTTGACGATATTTAGTGCATTTTTTTTTATTGGACTGCTCATTTAGGCTATGGACAGAGTTGGCAAAAACGATGCAAAGATTGTTATTGATTTTTTGATTTGGCTTGTCAGCACTTACGGCGAGAGAATTGCTTTTCTTTCATGATAAATGATATAGTGTAAAAACCATGGCAAATTGAACAAGACCCTGTCGCCATTACACGCCGGCCGCAGTAACTACGCACAGAACACAGGTAGGCCCTACCATGCTGGACAAACAAATCAAAAAAAAAAAAACAAACAAACAAGAAAACCCTAAAACGACAATAACACAAACAGGATTAGCAAATTTGGTTGTCAGTTCTCTCGACAAATCACCTGACCAACAACAAACATGTCCTACAATCGCAAAACGTATCTCAATAGGCCCCACTAATTTGAAAATCACAAACAATCAGTAAAAAAAAAAACAAACAGAAAAAAGGCAAAACAAAAATCCTTTCGATTTCGGATTATGTCTTTCTCTGACAATCAGGCCTATGCAACTAAAAAATTAAATAAAAAAATTAAGATTAGAAATGAACAGCATGTGGTACGTGCGGAAGCGTCAACATCTACCGACTGCATGGCAACTTTGGCTGTGTAGATGATCATCAGTAATAAATACATGAGAGCTGTTGTTCTTTCTTAGGTTTACTTGGCATTTTTTCTTTACTTGATTGTGTGATCATGTATCGTCACTAACAAAAGGATCGTTTCCCTCATTTCAGTCTTGTTTTGCAGATGTGCCTTTTTCAGACAGAAATGTCTTTGAATAGATACAGATGATGAGGAGCAGCAATACCTGAGATCATGAGAAATTTTGTGTCAATCATGCACGGCCACCTGTAGGCCTACATCTCAAAAGCGTCTCAAAGACAGTTTTAGCATGCTTTAGGGTACTGCTTTGATCCCATGATTGTCACCGCAAGCAAGCCGGGAGAAGAACAAGATGGAGATTCGATAAATCTAAAACTATATGCGCAGAAGAAAATAACGCAGAAAAATCAAATGAAGTGAATGTGCAGTCTTGAGGTGTATGTTAGGAAATCATACCTCAAAGCAAACACTTTCGCTAGGGAAAAGCAGGCAGTTTTTAAAAGAAATGATGGAAGAATGATTGTCACTTGTGATCTCAATATTTCACTTTTCCGTAGCATATTCCAGAGCACAAAAAAAAAGAAGGAAAAAGAAAAAAGGGATCGGTATTCGTAGAGGACAGGTATATCCTGTAGGGAAGGTATTATGCGTGTGCAAAAATGTGTACGATGAATGTCCTTGTACTAGTAGGCCTATATTAGGTCCATGGCCTGTCAACAAATCACCCGACGAACAACAAACATGTCCTTCACAAAACGTACAGGCCCACTATTGTTTACTCTTTTTTTTTTTTTTTACTTGGAAGCTCATTTATCGACAGAATAACAAAAACAAGAAAAATGGGAGGGCTACCTTTGATTGTTTGTTTCAGTTATTTTATCTGTTCTTGTCAACACATGATATGGCGAGAGAATCTTATTGTTTATTATAGCATGAAAACATGGCAATTGAACATGCATTTCGGACCGCCTCTATATAGATCTGCAGAACAGTCCACTAACACGCAGCTCGCAGCTGGTCGTATGAATACTAACAGTACCCAAGTACATAATACGTGTAATACGTTAGTAGCTTGCAACGGGGCGAACGAACGAAGCCAGCTCGCTTGCCATGGCCACGCATGTACCATCCACTAGTACAGTGATTGGCATTGTCATAGCGAACGGAAGCCAGTACGATATCGCCACGGACTACATTGTTCAGTGGACTGAATCCACTCTTTGGTGGAAGCATGACTAGCAAAGAGTATCGACTTTTTGGTGGAAGCAGGGAGGTCTCACCTCCCTGGTGGAAGGCAAAGAGTGGGGAAAGCGCGTGGGGCATGTGTACAATATGGGTACTAGATAGCATGCTCATGGCCACCCACGTGCACAGTATACGGTTGGCCCATCCATGCCCCCATGATACGTACACACAACATACACCGCACAGGGGTATCGTTCGATTGTACACTACTGGACGTCGGACATAAAACGCACACAGTGGCTATACACACAATGTACGCAGTTGTCGACAGCTTGCTCTGCTATAAACGGATCGCGGATCGTAGCCTCTGGGATGCGGTCACGCTTCTGTACAGTACACTTCAGTAGTATATCACAGAGCTCTCTCAGACTTCTGTAAGTAGTATAGTATCAGTAGTATCCGAAAACCGACTTTCTTCTCGGGACCGCAAGGGGGCGTTGTGAATCATGCGCTCGAGACCAAATCCTTCCGTTTTAAACGAGCCGTTATTTTGCGAGAGTCACTACTGCAGTTCTCATCTAAATTGACGTTCTAGTAATCAAACATGAGTTATAATGCTCCCTAAGCATCATACTGACTAGCAGTTATATCCTGATACTTTGAATCATGGTTTCACTCGGTGAAATGCACCTTAACAGGAACTCCATTTTATCTGATTTGCAGTTCCTTCTTGAAGACCCTATGAGAAAATATTTGTCACAAACGTGGTAGGTAGCATCCTTATAGGGTAATAGAAACTCATTTTGTTAGAAGGGGCACCAAGTCCGGTGGAGGGGGGGGGGGGGCAAAGGGATGGTTAGAAAGAAAATCGAACTATAAGAAGTGACGACAGACAAGAGATTTCCCATCAGACCCTATACGTGTTCATGCAAGTCAGATGAAATTATGATGCCGTTGAAGCTCAAAATCATTCCCTCTCCTGCATAAATCCTCATTATTTTTATTATTTTTATTTTTATTATTTATTTTTTTTTTTGCTGATGTGAACAGACAGGTTCTGTAAATGTATTCCGATTTCTTGCATACTAGTACTTTGTTCACAAAAGTTGCCCTTAACAACCACAAAGCTTGTCGGAGGCTTTCCTATACCTAGCAACAACTAAGTAAATTCCAGTCTACATAAGAAGGAGCACGTGAATGAAATGCTTCGTTACTATAGGCTGTAGGAAACGAAACATCCATTGTAGTTGTAATACATTGAAACGGCCCCTATTGGACGTTGGGAAAATATCAAATCCTTCACTTCACTTTTTTTCTTTCGACGAATTTGAAGGTAAAGGAGACATATTTACAATATTGGTTTCCAGTATTGGTATCGATTGCGGGAAAGTTGGTTATAACAACTGTCATAATTATTTTTGTCTCTTACAGATTTACATAGGTTATTCATCCAGTCTACCACGGCAGCATGCTGAGCACCCGATGACGTGTAACCATGCGAGACTCGTCAACGCCCAGACGCCCACAGAACTGAACCATCTTTGACAACAAAGGCGTCCCCTCTCCGCACTTTTTCGCATTGGTCAACATTATCGTGCAGACGACTTCACGATTCTTGGTAACGTATTTATAAAGGTCGCGTAACACTAGATCATATCAAGCCAACGCATGCCCAACGAATTCGAATATTTGAAGATATGTTCAAATCCCTTGCTAATACTATAATAGTTCGTAACATGTTTGACGTTCTTTGTATCCGTTAGCTCTTCGGTTTTTTTTTTTTTTCGTCTTGTTCAAAATAAAACATCGGCTCCAGAGAATCTCTACGAATCGCGATGTTGCGAAATTTTCTATCATTCATGGTATTAGCACCCGATGAAAACTTTCAAATTTGTTGGTCATTCGTTGGCTCAATGTTCCGAGTGTGACGATGCATTAAACAGAGCGACGTCTTAAACTCCCTCAACTCCATCCAATATAACTTTCTACCTTGTGATGGAAATGTAAAATAAAGGATGAATAACGATCTAAAGGACAAACAAAAACGGACCATTTTCACTTGTCATCACATTTACGTAGGGCTTCTGTTGAAATAAACAGAGCGACGTCTTATAAACTCCCTCAACTCCATCCAATATAACTTTCTACCTTCTGATGGAAATGTGAAATAAAGGATGAATAACGATCTAAAGGACAAACAAAAACGGACCATTTTCACTTGTCATCACATTTACGTAGGGCTTCTGTTGGAATAATTTGCACGGTTTTCATGTAGGCAATATTCAAACTTACGTTCCACTATCGATTTGGGCATTTCCTAATAGACGATGTAAATCTGACATATTGGAAGTTAAGACTGGATGAAAAACGGCTCTCCGAGCATAGACCTGTCTCTTCATTGGTTGTGATTCTGTTCCCCAGAAACCAACAAAACGAACTGGCGACGTGTTTTGTGATGCAAGGTCACGAACAGCTAATGGCGAACTTAAGATGTGCGACGCAAATGCTAAGACCACGCTAATTCGTCGGCGTTTTCACGAACCGACGCTATTTCGTTTTTGAGCGAAAATGCAATTCTGAGAAAATCGCGTTTAAAGATCTCACAAGTTTTAGACAACGTTTTCAATGACTTTTCCTGTCTTGTGTGTGAAAATTTTGACAGGGTGATGAGAGTGGAAGTTGTTCTTCCTATCCATAGTGTAATTTTAGTGTGAATTCAAAAAATTTACGATATTTCTGTCTTCAAACTCACTGCGTCGGTTCGTAAATCCATCGTTTCTTGCGCGCACCATAGGTTATGTACTTAAGCGCGGGTCTCACGAACCGACGTAAGTTGTATTACGCCGGTTCGTGAGACCCGCGCTGTAGGGCCTGTACAATAGGTAACGTGCAATACGCGTGTATTCACGAACCGTCGCTATTTCATTTTCGTATGTGTTTACATACAAATACTATTAGGGCTATACCTGCTTATCAACAATAACCTTATTAATTGAAATTAATTGTCATGTAATGATTGTTGTGATGATTACAATACATTTAGTGATAATTAAGATGATAATACAAGCCAGTTTCTCTTAATTGTTCTAAAAAGAGTGTTGTCATTGTTTTCATCTTCATTTAGTACACGCATGTATTGTTATTATAGCTGTGGTTGATCGTTCCAAAGATTTCTTTGCCCCCCCCCCTTTTTTGTGGATATATTATCATTTAACACTTTTGCATTTGGACATCTATCATTTGGTAATACATGTACTCGGTATACTGTGTTTCATATTTTTTACTTTTTACTGTTTTTTTTTTTTACTTTATTAACTTACTTTTTCATTTTTTCACATTATTTTTAATTCAAATTCAGTTCACTTCTTTCATAATAATCATGAATGTTTGTTCTAAGATGAAGGATACCACTAAATCTTGGGGAAAAGACGTGCCAGTCAGTAATAATTACTTGTATTTACTCATCTTTCATACTCATGCATGCACTCTGTTATTTCTTTCTCTGAAATAAGATATTATTTTTTTATTTCTTATTATTCCACATATTTGTGACATTTACTTTGTCACAATTTTTATCAGTGTCATTATTGTCATTTGGCTCGCATGCGAATTCACTCATAATTCCTCATTTTCCATCTTTCTCTTTCCTGCTCAACAGATTCTATGATAGCTGCACCTGATCATATAAAAACATAAAACTCATCCTGCATGCACTCTTCGAAACTGATAAACTCCTAAAAATACATAAATATCAACACTATCAGAATTTCAAGCTTCATTTTAAATATATAATAATGGTCATGTTTTATTATGCCTTTTGCAGCAATATACTGAAGAGGTACATTATGTAATCGAAGAAACATAGGTCCTCAATAAAATATCAAATTTGAATTATTCAGAGATGAGTAATGACAATGGGAAGGATAACAATTGTGGAAGAGCTCTATAAATCAATACATATCTAATGGCAAATGGAGATGGAATCAAGATTCAAGAATATGTGTAATTCAAGTTCATTATTATATCAGTTTTTGTGTGTTCACAAAAAGAGGAACACAGTTCGAACATGCACACCAAATCTTACATTGTACATTTACATCTATAGAGTGCGGACGGAACATATACAAGAGAAAGAATAACATTCTCAAATTAATATATCAAGCATAACTATGTATATGAACACACAAAGATGTTGCTGCATATGCATGAAGCTTGAGAGTGCTGCAACACCCATATGCTCAGATAAAAACTTGATGTATATCATACAAAAGAGAAGAGGTACTGCATGTACATGTAGTTACACTATTCACAGGACAGTAGAGAAAAAGCACGAGAGAGAGAAGGAAATGGGTGTCTAAAATAGGTCGATGTAAGGAGTGCAAAGCCAATTAAGTCTCTAATAGAAGTCATACATATATAAGGAAACAAATTAATCACAACATAAATGATCATGCTCATGTTAACCAATAATTAGCATCTAAAAATGTGTGTAGAAAGCCCATAATATCAGCCTTTCGCCCCGTAGGCTTGTTACATATGAGAAAAGAGAAATTTTGGCCACCCCCCCCCCCCCCCTCCCTGTGAATCCTTAATCCACCAGTACTATAAACACATTCTGAGAATGTGTTTTAGTACATGTACTAGCAAATTCACAAGAGGGGTGGGGAAATTCAGCCAAAATTGTGTGTGGCTAAAATAATTAAAAAGAAAGGTCATCAGCAAAACTACGGGGTGGATGCAGACGAATTTTCATGTGATGACTAAAAAAAATGCAGCTAAAGGGAAAAAAAAGACGGCGGAGAGGGGCCAAGGCTAATTTGACTCCCCTCCCCCCCCCCCCCACCAAAAAACAAACAAACAAACAAACACCACTGTTTTACAGCACCTTTAAAGGACTCTTAATTTTTTGTTTGTTAAAAACAAATGTCTCGAAGTAAAGAATTCCATATTGTAGGCGAAATGTAGACCGATACAGTGTATAAAGTGTACATCCCAGGCTATTAAAGAAAAAAAAAAGCAGATTATGAATATCATTTAAAGTAAGAATTTCAGTGTGTTTAATCATCTTTAGTTGAGTTGCAAATGACATGTACATATTTAATAAGAGCAGTAAACTTCGAAGCGCCCCCAAGCCCTTCTATACTTAATTATTCATGTGTAAAGGTAGCGCCAGGGCACTCCGGTGGTCTAGTGGTTATGACGCTGGTCTAGTAATTCAGAGGTCGTGGGTTCGAATCCTGCTTGGGCTGCCTGTGATTTTTTTTTTTTTTTTCACAGCAGCCTGCAAACTGCACACTGCAGTTGCGTGCGTTACTACGGATGGAGACAAATGAATAATCTATTATTTTAATATACAATGTTTGACATCCTTATTGCAATCACTTTCTTTAATTGTAAATTTAGAGACATAATGAATTATTATTAAAAGAAATCAAATTTCTGTATTTTGTTGTGAGTTTGCATGGGAACATACACGTATCATAATTTACAATTTTAGTTAGATAAAGAACATCTTATAACAGAACTGTCTAGTGATGGTTGAATAATTATGTCAATTTGTTATAAGTCCTATCAGTTACATGGAGTGCATGTTCCCATGTTTATAAGAATCATACGTGACACATTCAAAGTGGGTTGAAGACAACAAAATAATAAATAAAAGAATAAAGGAGAATAGAACTTAATCTGATTACAGCATCATCTAAATATTGCCAATGTGCACTTAGAAATCTATCAAGATTTATCACAAGGTTATGATTACCACACAAAACCTTATTATTATTATCATGAAATACACACCAATGAACACTTTAAAAAATCTAACATTCCATATCAACATGAAGCTTTCCTTGATATAAATGTCTCTCTGTAGTGTTATTAAAGTGTAGCAAAATTGTAATTACGACATCACAGAATGGAATGCATTGTTTTCACCTTCAATCTTAGGATCTCCTTTCATGTTTCCACTTTACAATCACATTTCACTGTAGATATACCGTCCTTATGTTGTCGCCCTTCATCCCAATTTCTCCCTTCTATCCTATCTGTAGATTGTCTTCTTTCCTAAGCCATTGTATTCACATTCCTTGATGATCAGCACGATGCTGTACTTTTTTCTTCTTCTCTGAAACAGTCCAGCTCTTCGCTACTGCATGGCATCAGTCATCTGAAAGAAAAGACAGAAATTAAGAACTTTCGATTAAAATCAAACATCATGATACAAGATACAACTTTCATTTTGAGAAAAAGAAATCAGCCAACTAAACAGTAGTTGAAATTATTTTGCTCTATTTACATTAAACTTAAAACAAAACGGTATACAGGATCAAAGAATGTCAAAAAAATACTGCTGTTCGTCTTTGATGCATATTCAAATTGTCTCGCCTTTTACATATTTTAATGATGCAAGATCTTATGTCTAGCACTTAGTAAGTCTCATGTAGAATTTAAATTATTATTTACATGAATAAATCTGCATGTCCTTGTAAACAAGGCATTGCTTTGAAAAAGCTGAATATTACTAATTGCATTTGGGAAACAGTCTACGACAATCAAACTTGTTTATTATCAGAGACTTTAACATCTTAATTAGACCTAGACTCTACATTACCATTGTATTCACATCCGTTGGTGATGTACACGACCCTGTACTTTTCCTTTTCTTTTCTGAGACAGTCCAGTTCTTCGCTACTACATGGCACCAGTCATCTGAAAGAAAAGAAAGAAATTCAGAACTTTTGATTAAAATCAAACATCATGGCACAAGATACAACTTTAATTTTGAGAAGAAAAAAAAATCAGCCAACAAAACTGAAGTTGAAATTATTTTGCTCTATTTATATCAAACATAAAACAAAATGGTAGGCCTATGCAGGATCAAAGAATGTCAAAAAATGCTGCTGTTCGTATTTGATGCATATTCAAATTGTCTCGTCATTTACACATTTTACTGATGCAAGATATTATGTTTAGCACTTAGTATGTCTCATGTAGAAATTGAATTATCATTCACATGAATATAAATCTACATGTATTCGTAAACAAGGCATTGCATTGAAATAGCTGAATATTACTACATGTATCTGCATTTGGGAAACAGTCTATGACAATCACACCTGTTTCTTATCAGAGACTGTAACATCTTAATTAGACCTAGCCTCTACATTATCATGCAGCTTTTAAAGGTACATGTATTAACCATTCACCTATAAAACACTGGCATTGTCATGTGCATCATATTTCTTTGATACTGCACATATTTTCATGAAGTCTGCACAAGAATGCAAATGAAACACGTCTGCTGTTTGGTATTTATGAAAAAAAAAAATCACTAACCCGGAAGTCCTTGGCCTTAGGAATAACACGTGGCGAGTTAGTAGGAATTGACGTTAAAATAGAATAAGAATAGATCTACTAAATAGGCCTTTGCCTCATGAATGTCTGGTCTAATTATAGACTAAGTGAAGTCTAGACCTTTCACTTTTAAGTTACCAGTGGTTCACAAGATTTATATTATAGATCTAGACTACATCTAGATCTAGACATCTAATACACCATGTACTATTAGATCTTGGCAACTTTTGTCTTTGTGACACGAAATTAACACGTCACGGATGATATTGCGGCGATATCCAACAGGATGACAGTACCACTATTACTGAATCAGTAAGTTGACATAGGTAACTAACATCAACTTGTTAACGTACGTTAGAGATGGCACCATATACAATAACCGGTGACACTGACACTGACAGATCTAACGACTACGTTTAGACTAACGTTAAAGAGTTAGACTCGCCATCTCAGTAAGTCGGCCAAAGACAAAGTCAATACAGGGCTAAGTCAGTGTTACTGTTATGTTAGGCCTAACAAATGTTAACGGTTACTCGGTTAGGTTAGGTTTACCAGGACTCAAGAGTCCTGGTTAAATCAGTCGAGGGACATTTCTTAGAAGTTCTTCGATTCCAAGAATATAAAGGGTGAAAGAACAAAGGGAAAAAAGGAAAGAAGAAAGGACAAAAGATTATGTATGGCTGCTGTGGAAATCGACAGCGCTACTGTATCACTATCAATCACGCGTAAATATGTAAACGCCATTTGGTTGGGCCGCATTCACAAGTTTTAGGGAAAAAAAGCCCCACCGCTGTGCTTCAAAGGTACTCCACTCGAACTAACGTTAGACATAATGTCACATATCTACACACAGTACGGTACTAGGGCTGAATTCACAAGTACCGTAAAACGGGGTGAATAGGGACAAATTTAAAGTTCTTATGATTGTATTTTTTTTCATGCAGCCCAGAGACTCAATCTTATGTGGCTATTTTATGTCCACCTAAAATACCTTTAATTTGGTATTGTGAAAAAAATAAATATTTGGGGGAAAAGTATGTTTTTTGATAAAATGACGCTGTCCCTATTGACCCCAAATTTGGGGTCAACAGGGACAATACTATTTTTTATCCAAAAAAAGCTGTTTGGAGGCATTTTTTTCAATCCATCCAATGAATTGGATTAAGGGAACAACTACAGAGTTTAAAAATGATATACAAACATTTAAGAGTAATCTATTCCATTGATAAATCAATCTTTAACAAAAATTGCAACAGCCCAACAAAATGAGCTGATATAAAAAAATGTGACCCATCAGGTCAGAGGTTAAGATTGAAAAGTAAGTCAAAACTTTACTAATCCATTGAATTGCACTCAAGTATTAACCCACTTCTTCTTCTAGTGGCAAATCATGATGTACAATCTTATTCATACACTCTAAATTCAGTGTAACTTGACTCTTATGATGTCGGGGATATTTTGGGAGTTCTTACAGCAATTATAAGCTGGCACCTATAGTATGGGTCTGACCCAAACAGATGTGTTATTGGCATTAAAACATGCAGAAGACAGAGAAAAGGGTCATGAAATACAAGTGGAAAAGTCCTAGCCTGTCTTAGGCAGTGAAAAACATTCCCAAGAGGGTGGGTGGGGCCGGAGTTCCCAGACCCTTCCTCCCCAAGTTAGGGTTAAGACAGCAAAGTTCACTCTCATCTATGTATACGAAAGTGAAGCCACATATCCAAAGATCTTCTTGCTCTCTTGTCAAGAGATTTAGAATAAAAATTCACACTTTTGGAAATAGCTGGACATAACAAACATTTCAGAGCAATTCATGACATTGTAATAGTTAATCACACAAAAAATTTAAAGGGCCAATCAAATGACACCATGGTGTCCCTATTCACCCCAGTCTAACTGATTTTTTGCCCAAGAGAAGAAAAAATGTGCTGTCACAAATTCCTGTAGGAATAATTATTTCATATTTAAAGGTGTGTTGTAGGACCTAATAGGCTAGATTCATGAACATTTTCAGCGAATTTCATTAATCAATGGCCACAGGAGCAGAAAAGTTTTGACCGCCCTGATTTTTTTGTGATTTTTTGAAAACTTTTTATTTGGACCTCCTGTACCCTTTAAAAAATTTTTCACATCAGGAGGACCACTTTCTGGACACTGTTGGATGGTCCTTCCATCCTGTGATAAAAGTAAGAAAAAAAGTTCAAGCAAATATGAAACATGCACATTCAAAAAACTTTTCTCGGTTTTGTCCCTATTCACCTCGCCGTCCCTATTCACCCCGTTTTACGGTATACTATAACACTGCACTGTACAGGAAAGCCACCTAACCTGTAGAGTACTACTCGTAGTGTTTAGGTAGTATCACTAGACCACATACTGTCAT
Organism: Diadema antillarum; assembly: GCF_040938485.1. Lineage (NCBI taxonomy): Eukaryota > Metazoa > Echinodermata > Echinoidea > Diadematoida > Diadematidae > Diadema > Diadema antillarum. The sequence continues at coordinate 3,790,891 of NW_027271028.1, forward strand.
AGATGACATCTACACCAACGCTGCACACTGGCACTGGTCCGACGGTCCCTGACCAGGAAAAATCACTGTTGGACACTGACCAGTAACTTTTTCAGGAATGGACCAGTAAAAATTGGGGGAAAAAATGGGTGGACTCTACCTACTATTACCACTAGTCTAGATGTAGATCTAGAGCTAGACTATAGACTCTGTGTTAATTTGACTTGGTCTTAGACTTCAGCTGATCTTAGTTTTAGTAACTGGCATTACAAGTAAAGTCTTAACTTAGACTTAATAGTTGAACTTTAAAGTTAAAGTCTAACATGTCTAACTTTATTCTTTACTCTTCCTTTGAGTTTTACTTTTAGACTTTTTACTTTTTTTTAAGTTTAGTAGGCCTACTTTGTCAATCTCATGATTTCATTTTCAACTCAAGTCAAGGCATAGCCATGACTGGCATGAGTGTCTTCGAGACTTTGACATCTTGCATGTCTTGCACACAGACGTTACGACTACAGTACTCAGTAGTCTCAGAAGTAACGACATAAGTTGAAAAGAAACTATAAATGATATGATTTGGGATCTAATTTGAAATTGGATGGCGTTTACAGACTAGGCTTCATAAGCATCACGCGATTGAATACATGGGACTACACTCTACCGCAATTAATGGTTATGGTAGTCCAACTGAAACTGTTATTTTGAGCATGATTTTAATAGGATTATAGCTTACCATTCACTTCACTCGTGGACAGTGGGCTGGCTTAGGTCGTCATTCATCTTTCAGAAGGTTTGGTTCTCACTCTGAGATCTGGATTAGGGCCAAAACCTAATTCTAGGCCAGTAAGTTGAACAAAGCTCAAAATAATGCAACTGCGACGGTTCGTAAAACCCGCATTGCTCTTCACCCTTGCAATTCGGGTTTCACGAACCGGCGTATCTTTACTGCGTCGGTTCGTGAAACCCCTTTTTCTCAATTTCTCGATATTTCGAGTACCGTCGTTTTTTTCTTTCTTTGATAAAATTAAGAATAATTAATTTTGTGATCTAAAATTTTGGGATTTGGTAGAGTTTTGAAAGCACTTTCATTTGGTACCAATATCTCGATTTTGAAAATTTTGACCAAAATCGAAATAGCGTCGGTTCGTGAAAACACCGACGAATTATAGACCCCCCCCCCCCAAAAAAAAAAAAGTGATAGTGTTCTGCACATGCTCTATACAACTGTTTCTATTGTCCAACCCTGGAAGTAGCGTCGTCTTAGCGTTCGCGTCCCAGATCTAAAGCTCGCTAACAATGACATGTTTTCAGATTATCTTCTGTCAGGTTCTTATCCACCCGCCTGAATCCGTGATTGCCTGGAGACGTTTAGCTGAACAACGCAGAAGAACGAGAAGCACCCACGAATGACTACAGCTTCATCCTTGAGGTCCCGTCAAACTATAGAGCAAATGTCCAACGATTTCGAAAATTTGAAAATACGGTCGCATCCATCGCTTACGATAGAGTAGTGCGTAAAGTTTAACTTTCTTTAATTCATTAGGTATATGGATTCACAGAGATACGATAGCTGGTGTGGGTGGTTTTTTTTTTTATGGATACTTTCAAAAAGTGTGACGGGGCCTTAAATGGCTGAAATTGGCCAACATCTGATGTACATCTTTACAGCAGTGTTCCATTTTATCAATCCCTGGTCAGGCATCAAGTCTTTGGTAGCATGGATTGCTTCGTGGACTTCGTGTAGACGTACTATGGCATTATTGATTGCAATAAAGGAAAACAAGTTACAAATTAAAGTTCACTGTATATAAAGAACCTCTTCAGTCTTGTAATTTGTGTGCAGGTTCTGCTATTCTACAGTGCGTATGAAAAAAAAAACGCAACAAGATTTGATTTCAAATTTGTGAAGATTGTGTTAACTTTTCTACACCAAAGTGAGTAGCAGCATCTTAAAACCACATTGTCTCCTCTTTCCAATGATATCTTATTTATTCATACACGGTCATGGATGGCTGAGTAAGCATTCTTTTTGGACAATGGGTCAAATTGGACTTGGGACCAAGTTTAGACACTATACAAGAATCAATGCACCTTATTAGAAATTAACTTAACAAATGGAATAATGAAATTAATACTCGCAACTTACCATTGTCTTCTTTCGGATATCTCTTTTTAACATTACATCCCATGCCCCTCCACATGGCCACCATTCCTTTCCACACAGAGATTAGCTCTTTTCTCCATCTCATTCTCACGCACAGCCCTGCGGCGAATCATTGGGGCTTGGTGGCGTAGAGCTTCAAACTCATTAGAGTTGCAATGTCAGGTGGAGGGGTAATGAACACTTTGCTCTTGAGATAACCCCAAGGAAAAAGTCACAACAAGTCAGATCCGGATATCGTGGTGGCCTCTCCACATCACGATACAAGGCAATCACCCAATTTTCAAATACCTCAGCCAATCTGTTTCTTACTGCACAGTGCAACTATAGTCGATGGGCTGGTGCGCCATCCTGTGCCCACCATAGGCGTCTGAACACAACCCTTTGTTGCACATGTTCATTTAAAATTTGTAAGTATCCATTTCCGTTCATGTTGTTTTCAAAGAAGAAGGGCCCTAGGAGCAAACCGTTTCCACAAAGTCCAGCCCAGACATTCAGCGTTTCTCATACGAAAATCGACGTCATAGTTAAATGCAGAAACTGAAACTTGGTCCCAAGTCCAATTTCACCCATTGTCCAAAAAGAATGATTACTCAGCCATCCATGACCGTGTAAGAATAATTAAGATATCATTGGAAAGAGGAGATAAGATGTTGCTACTCACTTTGGTGTAAAGTTAACACAATCTTCACAAATTCGAAATCAAATCTTGTTACGTTTTTTTTTTTGATACGCAGTGTATATTATGTTTGTGTGCAGCCATTTCATTTTGTATACAGGGTAACAAAATGAAATGAAAGTAAAGTCTATTTTGGCCAGTCTTGTAATTTCAGGAGTGTCGTGTGAAGATGCAGAGTATCCCATTTCATTTATATACAGAGTTTACAAAATGAAATGAATGGGACAGTCTTATCCTCCGACTTGTACAGTGCAGAGTGTAAAAATGTGACACCCATTTCATTGTGTATACAGAGTATACACAATGAAATGGATGGGAAAAACGTCTTATCATTCGACTTGTACAGTGCAGGGTGTAAAAATGTGACACCTATTTCTTTGTGTATACAGAGTATACACAATGAAATGGATGGGAAAAACGACTTATCCTCCAACTTGTACAGTGCAGGGTGTAAAATGTGACAAGAGTGTGCCAGACCCAGGGGGTGTGGTGTGGTGTGGTGTGGTGTGGTGTGGCAAGAGTGTGCCAGACCCAGGGGGTGTGGTGTGGTGTGGTGTGGTGTGGCAAGAGTGTGCCAGACCCAGGGGGTGTGGTGTCAACCTCCTCTTGTGCTGGTGGGGGGGGGGGGGGGGAGAACTTCCTTGGGGGTGGGGGAATATTGTTATGGTGGGGGTGGTGTGGGGGAACATCCTCGTTGTGGGGGTGGGGGAATATAATTATGGTGGGGTGGGGTGGGGGAATATCCCCGTTGTGGGGGTGGGGTGGGAGAATATCCTCGTATGGGGTGGGGGAATATCCTCGTGGTGGGGGGGGGGGAGAACATCCTCACGGGTGTAGTATGGGGAAAATATCCTCACGATTGGGATTGTGGGGGTGAGAACATCCTCATGGTGGGGTGGCTGCGATAATATCCTCGTGGTTGGTGCACAGGTGGGGGCGAGAACAGAGTCATGGTGGGGTGGGATGGGATGGGGGCGAGAACATCCTCATGGCTGGATGGGGTGGGGACGAGAACATCCGCATGGTTGGTGGTTGGGGCGAGAACAGCCTCATTTTGGGGGGGGGGGATGGGGCGAGAACTTCCTTAGGGGTGGGCAAGAACATCCTCACTGGGAGGGCAAAAACATTCTCATTCACATTTCTGTGAATATTCATTTTTGATAGGAGAAAATCCAAAAATTTGACCCAAAGTGCGCACCAGGTCACTGATTTTCAGGTCTAAAAATACAAAATCTCCCTTGTGTGGGAGGGGGGATACCTGGCCTCTGCCCCCTTGCAATGCACCCCCTCCCCAGCTCCCTCGCACATTTGTAAGTTTTGCCTCCAAATGTCATCATCCTTGTTTAGTGTATTGCGTTTAGGGGTTTTTAGAGTATTGATCTATTTTATGGCATTACCTATATATTTATGTACTTCATGATGTAAAATTATATCGATCGTCTGGAATGCCCCTTTAATTATCATTCTTGTAATCCTTACAAATTGCGCTTGCCAACACATCCACTAGCAGCAAACCTGGTATACAATATTGATAGAAAAAAAAGCCGATATTACATTCAATGCGATAGCGCTAATCGGCAATGGCATAATAAACGGCAGTAAATTAAAGTGGTGATACATTTGATATATCAATTGTTATTTCCCTGCCTTCTGAAAGAGACCTGTACGTCTAGTGCTCTTTCCTTAAGCTGAAAAATCAAATTATTTTGAAATCATCTTTATACCGTTGCTCTACATGCTTCGAGTAAACCGAGATGATTTACACTAGAAAGCAAATTTCAGCGTCGCGAAAATCAGTCTAAAATCAATGACAATAACGATGATGATAATGACGACTGCTGCTGGAAAAAGATGAAACAAAAGGAAGAAATGACGAAAGAAGGAAGAGAGTGGTATATTAGTAGATTTGTAAACATAAAAATTATTCATTCACTGTATATTCCAAAGAAACCGCTGAACTATCTGGTATAAAATGACCAACACACATTAATGTCCGACATATATCATTAAAACGTCGTAGCTATGTCATTGCTCCATCTCTTAGCATCTGGAAATGAAATGCGCGCGTGTGTGTGTGTGGAGGTTGGGATGTACTTCAGCCCATTCTTATACGGTAACATGTTCGATCTTTTGTTGTTTTTACTGTGTCCCTTTTACTTTCCGCTGAACAGAATTGTCATTAACTATCGATAACTGGAGCTTCAAAAGAATACATCGACATGGTACGCCATTCAGAGGGAGACAATAGGTTATATTATTTCGTATCCTTTGGTGTATCGTTATTTCTTATGAGAGTGGTCTGTTCATTCACCTGGCCCAGAAGGCCTTATTGTGTTTTGAAATGAAATGTGATTTTGAAGTCCTACCAAAAGACATTCATTTGAAATGCCGATTTTTGGTTCTCTTTTTGTATTCTGGCGAACAAAATGTTTCATTAATTTTGTTTGCATATCTTTGTTGTCACTTTGAATGATTGTACTTTATTTGCATTGTAAAAAAGTATAAGCATAACTTACGGGTGTACTAGTATTCGAATTTTTTTTTCGTTACCCTCCACATTCAAGATAATTATCTGCCACAAGACTGAATATTGTTATCAAATTAAGTGTAGGACCTAGGCGAACCGATGACTTGTGAGCTTAAAGGGATGGTACAGTATTGCTGGAGATGAAAATAGGGCTTTAACTTTTTTTTTTTTTTTTGCGAGATACCAAGAAAACACTTGTGAAATAGAACAGAGCATACCATTTTAAGAGGAATTCAAAGTTTATTTGATGAAAATCGGGTTTGGAATGACTGAAACATTCAAAAACAAAGTAAAAGAAAGCGATCGTAATAAAGTGTGGGTCCCACACTTTATTAGGATCACTCTGTTTTGGATATCTCAGCCATTTCAAAATCAATTTTCATCAAATAAACGATGAAATCCTTATGGAATTACATGCTCTTTTATATTTCATAAGAGGTTTCTCACTATCTCACCAAAAAAAAAAATAAACGATAAAAACCTGAAAGTTGAGTTGAGTCTCAACCAAAACTATACAAACCCTTTAACTTTTCCTTACTTGCACAGAGTGTAATACAACTCAATGCTTAAGACATTGACAATATTAAATGCGAAGAGGAAGCAATCTCATGCTCAAAATATTCTGTTTCCACAACCTTCTCGGTACACTATTTTGTCGAAGCTGTCGAAGTGATTATCACAGATGGCGCTCTTCGGGTAAGTGGTTCCGAGCACTTGTCAAATTTCCTGTCAGATGGCTGAATGATGCGGCTACAGCTAGCTAGCAAGCTGCAGCAGCACTGCGAAACGTGAGTTCAGGATTCAACCCACCTGCGCACAGTCCATAGCTTGGGTGGCAGAAGGAATGTAACAACTCACTAGTACGTTGATCCATGCGTGCCAGCTGTGTGCGTGTGCAGTACGTACGAGCCAGTGTCAACAAACACCAAGCAGAAAGGGGTGAGCGGTACGAACTCGGGTACGTTTTAGCAGGTGCAGTGTGGCAGACTACAGGATAGAGGAGGAAGTTGAAGGGTAAAGGGCTTCGTGGAGATACCGTTGCGTTGGCCGGATCATCGTCACACCGGAGCCTATGCTGGTAGTTCTTCTACTGCTACGACTACGATAACCTCGAAAACTGGTTTAGAATCACAAATAACACCATGTGATTATAGTTATTCCACAGTCTACAGCAGGCTATAGGTAAGTAACGAATAGTCGACGTAATCATATTCATGGTAATGTTAATGTCTATCAAATTCTATCGACCAAGACGACATGACACTGGATTGACAGTGACAAAGACAAAAGTGAAGAATTTTATCCAGCACTGTAACAGCAGTAGACGTCTAACGTTAGTCTATAACGTTACGTTTTTATAGGGTCTACACGTTTGGTATTGTACACGAGAAGTCACTTAGTCAATGAGACATTGCACTGTACCTACTGTACATCTAAACCTCGTTATCAGGCATGGCTTCTTCGTCATAATGTTCCCATCATAGCCTTCAACATTTATCTACAGCCAAAGTTTACAGCCAGGCAGAAACCACTCCACAGTGTAGTGTGTTAATCACACTGATACTGGATCTAGCTTGATCCCACCCATGCATGTAGCCAACCCCAAGAGCCAAGTAAGCTTTAATTGCGTTTCTCAGGGTGTAGACTACGGTACTGGAGCTATACATTGTGGAATATATATGATTAGACAACTGTGATTCACGAAATTCGCGAAAATTAAACCCTCGCGAAAATAACCACTTATACAGCACCTAACATGTACAGTTGTGCCACCTAACATGTACAGTTGTACTGACCAGACAGACGCCACTTTGCACGACGGCTACTGTACATTGCCAGGGCTGTGTCTAGTTATTATCTAACATGTACCGCCGACCCATAGCCTAAGTGCTAACCAGCAGAGTAGATTATCCAATTATTAGTACATGTACAAGTATGGCATATTATATTCCACATACTAAGAATCTTGCTATAGGATTGGTCAAGAGCTGATCACGTGATGAAGCGTAGTTTTGCCCATCACATCACCTGAGAAGAAAAGTTTGTTACACTCTATGATGGTAGTCCTTTTGTTTCGCTGATCTTTTAGTCCACACAGTCCTAACGCGTGATACAACTGTATAACTTACAATTTTGATTACGTGCGAAATAAAAGTGCGTTGCACTGTGGTCTATCATTTGACCTGGGTCAAGTGATAGACCACAGTGCAATGCACTTTTATTTTGGTGCCACGCGTGGGGCGTGGAAAGTTTTGTCATCTACGCGCATACCATACGTATAAAGTAAACTACGTAGCCTAAGCCCTTAGGATACCTAAAGACAGCTAAAACGGTTTCAGATGTGGAATAAAATGGGAATATCTAGGACCCTAGATGTGGAATATAAAGCAAATAATCAACTTTTGGTTTCAGGCAATGAGACAAACTATCACTTCCTCGGCAATCTGAATGTGTATGCTATCTTCCCTCAGCTGCGCTTCGGAAAGATAGCTACACGTACATCCAGATCGCCTCGGAAGTGATAGTTTGTCCCATCACCTTTACCAACGTTGATTATTTGCTTACTAACTAGATTCTATAGTTTTTGAAAATCTGATCTGAGTAGGGATTGTCGACATTGTACTAATTTCCTTTTGGAACCACTCACTCTTTTGTTTGCTTTGTACTATCATGAGAAATGTGAACATAAAGGTGTCAATTATAAATTGCTGTGGTAATCAGCTTACTCTTGAAAGTAGAGAGTGATATTTTACTGCGTGGTGCTGTGATGTCTAGTACTGTACCATACTTTGCTAATTTTTATGTCAGTCTTAGCTTCTCTGTATCATTTATCAGTATTTGTCTGAAAAAATTCTCAATATTTATCATGTAATCTAGGATATAGAGTGTGAATATACCTCAGACTATAATGAGAGACTATTCAAGCGTTGTTTATGTTTACATGTCTTAAAAAAGTTGTCAGACCAGGCAGTTTGAGACCTGTCTGCTTAGCATAGATGACCACGTAGCATTATCGCACACTTTTCCTGTCACTGTAATTAAGCATGAAGTCTCTTTCCAAAAATGCAGGGTACACAGTGACATGAAAAAAGAAACAGTTAACACCCAAATTCAAAACACAAATGTACATCATGTATGAATACATATATATCATGTATTCATACATATATCATGTATGAATACATGTATGCGTGTATGATGTCTCCTATGCCGCACGATACTGCCTGCATCATGGCAGACAAACTGCATTTTGCCATACCTTGACTGCACATGGTGCTTGACCATTTCCTTTCAGGTTTTCTGTATATATTTACTTTGCAAATACTGTGCATAAGAGTTGCCAGAAGCAAAGTATTCTAATAAGTCATATTGAGTCATTAATTGAATTACAAGGTGCAGTGTATAGTCAGAATTTTATTTCTGTAACCTTTAAAATTCTGCAGAAGTACCCGTAATCTGTAGTTGTCAGGAGAAGTGTCTCCTTAAAAAAAAATGGATGTATTTTCTTAGTTTTCAATAAATGGCAAATCATGAAATTCAATTTTTTCCCCCAAACACTTGATCTGATAGTTCTGTACATTCGCAGAATGAGATTCTGACAAAGGGGATACATTTAGAGATTGGAGTGTATTAGGTACAGTATATTTGATACTGTGAAGTGTTAAAAGACTAAACTGCAGGATTGTTTTCAAATTGTGATTATTTCATGAGCTCAACCATGTAAGAACCACACTATAAAATATTTATTACATACATCTGAGCAGTGTAATACTGTAGTTGTCTGAGTACAGTAGAGCATCTGCTTGCAAGCATTATTGAAACTTTATTAGAGTAGCATATTCAGCTTGGCTCGCAAAGTCATTCTATCTCTTTTAATGACTTTGCATGTAGGACTGATACTGGTTTCGCAGGCAGCACATAATTGTGCACCTGTCATATAAACTCCCTGGCATGCTATACTGTAACTTGTTAAGTGTCTTGGTTCTACTTTCACATTGTTTAGCTCACAAAGTCACTCTCGAACTATTTTGTGATGACTTACTGATTTATAATGGTTTCGCAGGCAGCATGTACAGTAGTTGTTCACCCGTCATAACTATATCTCACCTTCCTGGTATAAGCCTGTTATGTCTCAGTTCTACTTTCATGATGTAACCACTTTTGATGTACTCTACACACTGCAACGCTTTGATGTCAAAACCCTCATGGTTGTAAACACGCAAGTACGCGGACATAATTGGTTTTTCGGTTTTGCTAGTGGTGAATTTCCACACACGGAATCAGTAGGAGAAAGATTTGGCTTGTTTCCAAACTATCTAAAGGTCTGAGCAATTTTGGTTTGTTTTGTTATTGAATTCTATCAAAATTCTATTTTAGTGATGCTATGTTTCACATTCTGCTTTGTTTTAAGGTGCTGTTGGTTACACAGATGTTTGATGCCTGTGTGTATTCAGGGCTCTCAAGGGCAACTGTACTCCTCTGTTGATGGAAAAACAAAGTTGTACAGATGATAACCATTAAAGTAACATGAAGCGCACAACATGCAATGTATCGTACATATGGTATCAATTTTATTCAGTGGTTTTGATTAGCATGGCATACAGCTATTGTACACATGTACTCCCCCCACTGCAGGACGCTCTTTTCGTTCTGTATTCTGCGTATAATGTAAAGAGATACTCTACTCAATTGAAGGCCACTTTTTTTTTAAGATGGCATCGACGGATTTTAAAGAAATTGATGTACTGAACGTGAGATTGATACAATAGAAAAGTAAAAATTTCATAGAAGACAGTAAAATTCAGTGTACACTTGTACAATGTACATTGTACATGTATTCAATGAGAAAATTTGTGGAATTTCAAAGTCTCATTTACAATAAAGTGTACATGTACATGTATGTGTTTATACAAGTTGGTTACAAAACATGAAGGAATTCAGGGTGATGATGTCATCACCTCAACTCCTTGTTGACTTTTATGGAATTCTTCAGTTCCAGAATTCAGAAAGATGAAATCATATCCTACAATGTACAATGTGCATACAGTACAATGTACAGTGTACATTGTATGTGTGAAAGTATTGTAGAAGATTAATGATTTACTGGTATAGCAGTGATTTCTGGTGTCCTTTCAAGAAGCGAAGTTTTTAATTGTTGGAGCATTGACCCTTGGTAGTCAGTGATTCTTAATTTAAATGTGAAAACCAATGTTGGGCCATTAGGCTACATCATTACAGATCAAAGTTTATTGTGTGTTTTATCTCATGGAGTGAATGGTAAAAAGACACAGGAAACACTCAAATTCCATCATGTTATGCCCCAGTTTCCCTCAGAACCAAGTGTCACGGTTTTCCTCATACTGTATCCTGCCCCTAATTTTCATAGATAGTCATCCAAGATGACCTATATGTACATCAATTATTTGACAATGTGCTGCCTTCATCCCAGACAAGGCATATACAGGGAATGTTTGTTTATGACATACAAAAATGTTTTTGTATATACAGTGTCTGGCCTTGCACTGTTTACACTCAGCTCTGGTATGAAAGACAGAACTTGAACAAAAGCTTGTATTTCTGCATGACAAGCATTCCTTGACATACACTTGTATGCATGTACAGGTATTGTATCAGTCTGAGTTTATCTCAGATGATCAGGACTTGATACTTGCATCAAAATCGAAACTGTCAGTGAAGTGCACTTAAAACAAAGTCAATTTGTATAATTTAAAAGCATTGTTTCGTGGAACTCGGTGACTTTGAATGCACAACCATTGTGGACATACACAGTGTACATTGTACACTGTATGTACAAAATGAGATCGTAGCAAAAGTCTCCATTGGAAACATTCAGGAAATAGAAGAAAAAAAGTTCAAATGCAAGCCTATTGTTTTCAATTGGTTTTAACCCATTGAGGACGGTTTGATTTTGCTACAACATAGACTCCTGCCCGAGTATACTCAGGTCTCGTCCTATATAGAGCTTAGCATACTTTGTATTGAGATGAACACATTTGTAGCCTACAATTTCTACATTTTTGCAAAAAATAATTGATCTAAGTTCCATGGATGATTGGTGATTTGTGATCTTCATCAAATATGGTAATGATGCAAATTTTAAATTCAAATCTGCATTGTACATTGTACCAGGTAATACAGTGTAAAATTGTACATTACAGAAGATTGTACTTTAGCACAATGTAATTGTATTACTTGTTATTCATTTAACCTATGTTGAACCTAATGAATAGTATGACCACCAAGAACTCCAAGAAGCTTAGCTATCTAATATCTTTTCTAAATTATATATTTATAATGCATGGATCTGTATCATTTCTTGGAGATGTATCAGTAAAGAAATCAAAACGTACCATTGGGAGGAAGGGATGTGTTTTTGTTCATTTCATTTTTCCATTCATTTATTTTTTCCATTTCCGACAGAAACATACAGAAATTGAATACATAAATTTCATTATAGTACATAATAAAGGATGAGTTTACAAAATATTGTAAGTATACGGAAATGCTGGAAATGGGGAGGAATGCTAAAAACAGTGCTTGTAGGGTGCATTCCACCCACACGTAATACAACAAATTGTTACCCTGTTCGTGATCACCTGTTCTGGCCATTATTGTACTGACACTTACAAGATATTGTAGGGAGGGGGAAGGGGGAAGGATTTGCGTTTCAAACAATATGATGTGTGATTGTTTTGGAAAAAAATACACATAAAATTCTTGTAAGGTTGAAATAGACATTATATACAACTCTGAAATAGACATCACCCAACTCTCGTTTATGCAGCAAAGAAGGGGAATACATGTATGACCTGTCATGCTGATAGGCTTTTATTGGATAGAAAGTACCGGTATGTTAGATTGAAGCCCGGTGGTCTTCGCCCTTATGTGACTCAGTCTGGGATGCCTTTGGTTATCCCAAAATAGGTGTAGCTAATGTGGTTGTAATCTTGGGAATTAATTGATGCCACTTAAGGACTGTGTTGGGATATTCCGGCAGTCACTGGAGGCTATTGGGGGGAAGAGAAGAGAACCCAGATACCTTCATGTTTTATTTAATCATGCTCACAGGTAGGTTATCCTTGGCTGTGTATCATCTGTGTTTGTTTGTTTGTTTGTGTGTGTGTGAGTGTGTAAGGATACAAGTACATAGTCACCCAGTGTGTGATTTCTGTTTAAAAGGTTAGACTGTCAATCACAAGAAATACAATTTAGTGCCAAGTGTCCTTCCCATTTATGTACAGAATTTTTAAGTGTGTGTAAATATTTCAAGTTTTGCTGTACAGTCATAGGCAGAAACAGAAAAGTAATTGTCACTTATGTAACCCATTATTCATTCTTCTGCACTAAAATTTTTTCATGGATTCAGAAAATACACTTCATGGAGGTATGTAAATGGCCAGATCTATTCCTAAAGTTTGTATCACCGTACATTTATTGCAAGGGAGACTCTGTAAATCAGTACATGTAGAGTGCTGTCAAACAAGGCATTACAAATAATTTCCCCCACTTTTCCATTTGAACATTCTGCCTAGAGTGCCCTTCTTTTCTTTCCATTCATATCACTTACTGAACAGTTCAGACTGGGTCCTGTGTCTTGGGGAAAGTCCCACACTGCTGGACTTTCCCCTCCAAAATCATAGTGTGGATGGATACTCAAGGGACTTTAATATTGTGGTGTCCCATGAAACTTGGTGGATTTCAGCACAAAATTTTGAGGGTAGAGTGATCTTGAGCTTGTAATTGATACATTTGTAGGGCCTAGCTGTGATTATCATATGCGCGCATGCACAAACTCTGGTGTCAAATGGCAGGGCGCACCTCTTCAACACCACACACTACCCAAACTGTGATTGCCCCCGCAGCTTTCTAGAGACAACTGATAATAGTAGTGTGGACAGTCAGTCTTGAAACAAACAAGATCAGATAGATGGTCTCTCTTGACTGTCCCTGAGACATGGGACATATTAGTGTGAACAAGGAGTACAGTTGCCCTACACTAGTGGGATTATGATTATAAATAGCACCTGTCAAGTGCAGACTAATCAGTATTTTATGAATTCCTAATTTGTGAATGACCCCTCCTACATATGCTTTCACTTCAGAACCAATAAAGCTATTTAATATCCCTCTGTTTTTGTACTTCCAACAGCTGTATGTCAGATGTCATCATCGTGCAGTAGCCCACACATCTAACGCAAGAGCTGAGAAGAGGATCAAGAGATAGAAGTGTCACACCTCTGGACAAAGGGATCGAGGGAGAGAGCTAGAGAGAACGAGGGATAGTGGACACCAGCTCCTCCACCATGTCGGGGGTCATGAGCCATTTCAAAAAGAACAAGGGACCAAATGTGGTCGGTCACAGGTCAAACGAGGAGTTGTGGACAAGAACTGGGACGTTCATCAACAAGCCGACAAGGGGATGGTTGCACGTGGAAGATGAACTAAAGGATGGAGGAGTTTGTTATGGTGTCAGGGTAAGATCCTTCTTTCTTTCCTTGATTTTTAAAACTTTCTCATTTCGTTGCACTTTGGGTTTTACCATTAAAGACTTTTACAATGCTTTCTGGTAGAAGAATCGCATACTATAATTGTCATTTATTTTCCTTATTCCTGCATGTATTTTGTACAATGTACATGTAGTTGTAGGAAAGTGCATGTACACTGTATGTACATAAATGTGTCGTAATACTCAAGACCCTTGCTGTAAGAAGGGGTTACACCATATTCCTGCCTTCAACAAAGAATTTAGTCTGTTCCTGACATATTGTAGTAAATCTTAAAAGAGATACTGTAGATATTGAAGCAACTACATGTAAATCACTTTGGTTCAGTGATCAATGCATAATTTGCTTTAATAATACTTGTCCATGTATCGATGTATACATGGTTGTGGTAGTCATTTGCCATGATAGATTGTTGCGAAGTGTGATCTGGGCCCCATTTCATAAAAGGTTGATACGATAACGACTCTTGCTGGAATGGCAATTGTCATGGTAATGACAAGAATCCAGCTTCCTGATTGGCTGTTGCTATTGGAAGTTGCCATTCCAGCAAGAGTTGTCATCCTAACATATTTTGTGAAACAGGGCCCTGCATGGTCGTTTCTTGAGTTCATCGTCAACATAGCTTGATAAGTCTCCTTGAGATGGAAGTTTTGTCCATCCCATTTTTTCTGATTACATACAGGTGTATCTAAGATCTTAGGGTATTCTGAGGCAAGAACACTTCATATTACAAGGGGAAAAAAATCAAATAAGGTGAGCATCATGTGTGATGCACCTATTAGAAATCAGCGTTGATTTGGTGAGTGTACCTCCAAGTAGATGCTGATCTAGTATTGGTTCATATTGGCAAAACTGTGCATAATTTGTTGCTGGGAAGGGGATGAGTATCAAATACAGTGCTGTCCATAACACTTTAAACAGATCACGTTTGAAGCCATGCAGAAAGCTGCAATTTTATCTTAATTGTGTGGGCAAAAGCAAACAACCTAATATGAAACAAAATATGAAACCAAAACGAGATTTGAGAACGAGCAAGGACTGTAGTGTAATTAGATCTCAACTGTAAAAGCCCAGTGCTAAAACAGGTAAAAGCCATGCGCAAGTGTATTCAGCACAATGTGTAGTCTTGTCTCCGGCTCTGAGAGATTATTTAGCTATCCTGACAATTTGTGGAGACTGTCAATGATATTGTCACAGTTCAAGAGTGTCTATTGTTTTATCAAATTTGCATTTTAAAGGATGTTGTGAAGGTACTCTTGCTTTGATATAAAAAAAAAAGATAAATGGAAGAAAATCTTGAAAAACAATCAGAGTTCTTGTGGCCAAGCCAGAAGGGAAGTATGGTGTGAAATTTCACACTTGCTGTGCTGATGTTTGTTGCCATCTGCTACAGAGGTTTGTCAAAATGAGGAACACTTGCCAAAGTCAGCAAATTCAACTGGGCCTTTAAAAGTCTCGATTGTCCAGTGATCACGTCATGCTAGTTGTGGTTGATTTGGATTGCAAAGAATAAATAAATGTTTTCAAATCTATAGTAAAAGTAATTTGCAAACTTTGAGATGGGCATCCTACAATACAATACCTACAACTTGCATACTAAATTTAGGTACCGGTACTATGAATAGGTTACAATGGGTATCTTACAGTGAGTAAACAAACGTTTATCACAGTGCTTCACAGAATAATATCAAGCTTACATTCAGGGGGTAGGGGGAAAAAAAAAACAGAAAAAGAGGAAGAAGAAGAAGAAAATGCCAGTGGATATAAGGATCATTGTATTTTATACAACTATTATGCTCAGTGTACCTTGGTCAAGTTATTTTTAAAGAGAAGACAGTCACATACACTGAAATCTTCCGATAAATCTAATCTACTCGACCTTCAGCAGTTGTATTGAAGCAAAACCATGAATGTTTGAAAGCCCACAAAGGATCATGGTGAAAACAGTCTCGAGCTGTCACACAGCAGATGTATCAGTTGTGTTCCGTGCCACATGCCCAAAAGCCTGAGCCGTAGAATTCGGAGACGGGTGCGGAAGGACAACTGGCATGAATTCTTTAATGGGCCGCAAAGCAAGACAGTAGTCTCCGGACCATGAAATTTGTGCTCCATGTTTACCGTCTGGACTGAGGCGATTACGATTACGAATGTGAGCTTCTGTTTCCCCCTCCCCAATAAGCTGCCGCCGCCACCACCGTTAGATGTTCAATCACCCGATGCACAGACACCATCTGCAATGTTCATGACAGGAAGGAAGTTGCACCCAGGACTCGTGGCTGTCGAGGTGTTAAACCGTGGCACTGAGATTGGAAATCTATCACAAGTTGTGTGTCCCCTATAGATGTGATGGTCCCTACCATCAAATCCCTCCTTTGCCCGCTTCACCAGAGCAGGCTGTGGTGATTAATGCAAATGTTCACATCGGTAGTTTGTAAAATCTGGT